>NW_024093446.1:0-13266 GCF_014356525.2 Nilaparvata lugens | reverse complement strand
ATTGTCTGCAACTAGTTAGAGGCCGCTATGCATCGTATAAAATGAGCGCTGCTATCCAGAGATTGTCATTTGGTGTAAGGGTAAGTATTCCTGACTAGCAATTGGGAGGTACCGGTTTCGATTCCCGGCTGGCAACTAATTTTGGATATAAGTTCTCATCGAATTTCCATCTAGCTGTTACTCCTGTTGTCAATGTCTGCAGTAGCAGAAGTCTTCGGGGTGATACAGCATTTATTGGGATTTTCGTTGAATAATATATATAATATATATATATATATATATATATATATATATAGGTTAAATCAGTGTTTCAAAGATGAATTTAATGCGGTCATAGTTGTTGATTGTCAATAGATGGTCCAGGAAATATGCGATAGGCCTATACGTTGAATCACACAGGATTCCATATTCTCTCCATTTTCCATTTTGAGATGAATATAAGAGAAGCTAAATTCAAAAACGTGTTTGTTGATGAGCTCAGGGACAAACATTTAAAAAGTTTGGACAAACATTGTTTGTCAAACATAATAAAATTTGCCCAAACTGTTTCAACAAACATGTTTTCGAACATTTGTTCAGTGTGGACACTGCTTAACAATACACACACAGACTTCATTTTATATAATCTATCTATATATAGAAGCGAAATGGCACTCACTCACTGACTGACTGACGCACTCAGTCACTCGCATAACTAAAAATCTACCGGACCAAAAACGTCAATTTTGGTAGGTATGTTCAGTTGCCCTTTAACTAAGAAATCTTTTGCAATATTTTAACTCTAAGGTGGTTTTTAAGGTTTCAAGTTGTCTTTTAGTATGTAATTTCTTCTTATTCTTCTTATATTGAAAAATATCCATAGCATATGTTGAAGAACTATAATCTAGAGAGAGTACCTCTTCGAAACATTGTTACTGGCAACTAAATTATAAATAGTCAGGTTGGCATTAGTTGAGTTGATTTTGTTAGGTTGGCACCAAGTTGAAGATTAAATGCATTTATCGCTGAAAAATTGATTGGGCACTGCTACTTCATCCTGGAATATTATATTACTAGCCGTCAGGCCCTTCGCTCGCCATATCCGTTTAGCCAGACTTTAGTCTGGACCCCGACTGGATTTGTCCTAACATATGATAAAATTGCTGAAATGAAAAATGCAGGCGAGCGAAGCGAGCCTGTGATCTCATTCTTGGACGATCCAGTCGGGGTCCAGGGGGCGAAGCCCCCTGGCTAGACGGATATGGCGAGCGAAGAGGCCTGACGGCCTAGTTATATATAGATTATTCAACTCTAAACACCGAAGACAGCACAATTATTCGAAACAAAGGAATGTCTTTAACCTGAGGCCGCACTGCTGGATGGTTACACACAGAACAGTCATTTTGTTTTTAGTCGGGGCGAACAAAATACATGGGTGGTTATGGAGCAGCACACACTCTTGTCTACTATTTAACAACGGCTGTTGGTTGACGCAATGATTATTAAACAGCTGATTCTTATTTCTGTGTGTGGCCAGCTCACAAATATTCTCCCATAGGATTACATATAAACTGAATATAAATTGAATAAAGTTTTGTGCAATAAGATACTATCATTTTATTTGATGAATGAAATACAAATGAGATATAAAAACTATCAAATTCAATTTTCAAGTATATTAAATCTACCTCAAACCTCCTAGTACAGGCGTTATCACGGAACATGGTGGATAAACAGAATCATTTTATGCTTCTAGAATTCATAGAGTTCTGTAATAATATACTATCTTTTATGAATAAAATACAGATAAGATATATATTATAAACTATTCCAATAATCGATTTTAGAGTAGGATAGAACTTCCACCTAACCTCGTTTGACATTCAGATTGGCCAAATTTCAAGTGTGCTAAACAGCTGATCAAAAACTTTTCATTATTTGTGTTTATCATTCAATAATTAAACATTTTCAATAATATCATCTTATTTTCATTTGGAAGAATAAAAAGTATAAACTCAACCTCTTACATAATTGAACAATCTTTTAGGTTATTCAGACAAATCAGAATAAAAATAAAAAATACTTGGACACTTTCTTGATATTCAGATTACCTCGGATTGCTAGAGCTATGACCTTCACTTTTGCTTTCGGAAGTGCTTATAATAGACCAATTATTCTCATAGATATATATATTGTTCATTTTCCGGTGTGGCGAAAAATAACGTTTCCACTGGGCAACAATGTTTTTCTGGCTCTCACTCTTTCCAGTCTCCGGCCTACGGCCTCGGACTTGAAAACCGACTTCGAGCCAGAAAAGTCTCATTTTCGGCCCTAGGTGCGAAATATACTATTTTACCCCATGAACAATGCCCTAGGGTATTGGTAAGGAGTTCGTAAACACCCTGTATAGCCGGAGCACACAGAAAACAATAATTGACCACTGCCGCTCTTGTGCTTTCATAAAAATCTGGTGTGGCGCACTCACACAACTTTCCTTGCCGTTATGAAAATTGATCACCTGACGCCAGTGTTCCCGCGCATCACAAGTCTACTATTCAAAGATTTGAGCCAGCTGGTGACAGGGCAATAACTCTGGAGACACACGAGGTCTGCTATCTCTTCATAGTGAATCATTTTAATAGAATCAACAGTTTGCAATTGGATAATTACATTTTCTCGAATATCGAGCTTATTATTAATTTTAGGTGGAAATGTTACTGAACATTAATTGTAGAGATTCTCATGCTCAATTTTTTTTGTTTAAATTGTATCTGAAGGCTGATAATTGAGAATCTAAAATCAAACTTTGCATAGATGGGGCGGAGCTCCTGAAATTTTTACAGATATGGGACTTGTGGCAGTTGATAGTGCTTATCGAATACTTTTCAGGTATACTTTAATCAAACTCGTTGAAGCCGTTTCCGAGAAATCGTGAAAAAACCTGACAACATTTTCGCTATTTTAGCACGCATCTTGAATCGCTTTTGATCGAATTGTTCGTGTCGGATCCTTATATTTAAGGACCTACGTTCCAAATTCATTTCATTCCGTTACTTGAGAGATGAGATATCGTGTACACAGACACACATACACTCATACACACATACACATACATACAGACCAATACCCAAAGACCACTTTTTTGGACTCAGGGGACCTTGAAATAGGAATTAAATTCAATTTCCTTGAAATAGAAAAATTTAGAAATTGGGGTGCCTTAATTTTTTTCGGAAAGCAATACTTTCCTTACAATAGGGCAATATGGTAATAGGGCAAGGAAAGTAAAAATTTGATGAAAATTGTTAGAGCCGTTGACAAAACCGTGAAAAACATGGTTTTTCAGTAATAATTATCCGCCATTTTCAATTCCATTTCATTGAATTTCTTATTGTCGAATCATCATGGTATAAGGACCTTAAGTTTAAAATTTCAAGTCGATCGGTTGATTAGGAATGGAGTTATCGTTTTCACAGACATATACACATACACACACACACACCACACACACACACACACACACAACAAACACACACACACACACACACACACACACCACACACACAACAACACACACACACACACACCACACACACAAAACAACACACCAACACACACACACACACCACACACACACACACACACACACAAAGACCGACACCCAAAAATCATGGTTTGGACTCAGGGGAACCTTGAAACGTATAGGATTCTTGAAATTGGGGTACCTCAATTTTTTTTGGAAAGTAATACTTTCCTTACATATGGAAATAGGGCAAGGAAAGTAATGAAACGTATAGAAAACATGAAATTGGGGTACCTCGATTTTTTTTGGAAAGTAATACTTTCCTTACCTATGGTAATAGGGCAAGGACAGTAATGAAACGTAAAGAAAACATGAAACTAGGGTACCTAAATTTTTTTTGGAAAGCAATACTTCCCTTACCTATGGTAATAGGGCAAGGAAAGTAACAATAATTGACCACTGTCGTTCTTGTGCTTTCATAAAAAAAAACTGGGCTTTTATTACAGGGACTCTGTCCACCCTCTACCTCTATTAACTGCGGTTTATGGAGGTGGTAGGGGAGAGGTGTGGAGGGAGGAGGGATTTCGGGAGGCGTTCACCAAACCCATAGAGTCGATAAATCAAAAGTCGATGTGAATAGAAATGATCACAGGACAACATTAGCGTTTGGCGGCTTCAATACTCTTGAATGGGTCGCGGACTCAATGAACGAACTGCAGTGTGAATCACTTTCTACCGTCACCATTACTTATGGATAACACTCAATACCACCCGTTCAAATGTGCTGACAAAGGTTTAAAGTGAATATCGCTAAACATCAATCACCATCGGTAGGTTTATTATTCCGCTACTTCTCCTACTTCTTCTCGCTTCTTCTTCTTTTTCTTCTTCTTCTTCTTCTTATTCTTTTCTTCTTCTCTTCTTCTTTTCTTCTTCTTCTTCTATTCTTCTTCTCTTCTTCTTCTTCTTCTTCTTTCTTATTCTTCTTCTTCTTTCTTATTCTTCTTCTTCTTCTTCTTCTTCTTCTTTTCTTCTTCTTCTTCTTCTTCTTCTTCTTCTTCTTCTTCTTCTTCTTCTTCTTTACTACTCTCAGTTCTCTCCTCTCATATGTACTCCCACCTCTTTCCTTTTTCTGCAATTTCATGATTCTATCTAATATTCTAGCATCCAATTATATTCTATCAAGCAAGAAATTACATTTCTACAGTTACGTTGAAAAGTGGCCATTGCTGCACTGAATACAGAACGCAAAAAGAATCACTTTTTCGCTCCAGTGCGGGAAAAATTTTTCTGCACTCCAGATGAAACATGGCAACGCAAAATACTTAGTAGGTATATGGCGCAACAGTTGCAGCAAAATCAAAATGAAGTTGTAACAGTGACTGGCTGCTGCTATAGTGAGCAGACGTGCAACGAAGCACAACGAGCACCTTATTAAGTATATATTATAACCAAGGACAACATTTTATTCAATTTGACAATAAATTAAGGTTTTTATCAATATAAAATTACACAGAAAAACATTGATGCATTTCAGGCAATTTTACCCATAATACCCACTTTTCATATTCAATGGTAACTGTAGGAAAAACTTAATGTGGAATACGTGCGCAAAAGTTCCTCTGCTGCACTCAAGAAACCATTCCGCCCTCGCTACGGCTCGGGCGTAAACGTTCTTTCGGTGCAGCAAACTGTCACTTTGCGCACTAGTTGCACAAATAACTATTTTCGATGATTTCATAATCAATTGGAATATTCTGTTAAATAATCATATTTCTACATTGTTAAAAACCTAGAATAGAGCAAAGCCAGAGAGATATAGCGCTATTCGCTCTGTTGAATGATAGACAAGGATAACATTACAATTGCTAATCAAACAATGCTATAATAACGTGAACATCACCATATTGCCAATTGCCAATTAGAATATTCAAAACAAATTACGAACTCTTTATAATATGACATATCATTAAAAAACATAATTACTCATACATATACTTGAATAAAATTAAAATAAAATATAAAATCTAGGCGTCACCTGCAAAAAGAAAATCTTTGCCCACTGGTGAGAGTTGCAAAACAGAAGAAAAACCATAATATTGAGAAATAATCACAGGAACATTGAGGGTTAATTTAACTAATAATACAATAGAACTTTTATACAGCATATCATAAAAAATCTACCAAATATTGTGCAGAGAAAATACTATAAAATGAAAATAAAAGAATCAAAATTAAATTGCTATTATTTAAGGTAAAGAATATTTATTCATTTATTTATTATTTATTCATTCCATTGCATTATAGATCATAATTATAATAATTATGATATGGGAGAAGACAACAGGCATAGCTCAAAACTGTCTTCTCCCAAATTTTTACAAATAAAAGTTTCAAAAAGAATAAGGTTAAGGTTTCACTTTCACTTCAGAAAGTCCAATTTCCACTTCAAAACTAATGACTAAACTAAGAATTTAGATATTTAAAAACTGATTAAAAACAAAAATATTTCACACAAATCTCTAGAGAATGAAAATTTTTGAGTAATTTTGCAAAATTTTGAGCCAGAAAAGAAACACAATACTTTACCCTATTCCCTCTTAATCCACTTATTGCCGCTCTTTTTACTAATTTTGAAATCTAAGTCAAAAGGTATCTCATTGATCAGTTTACAGCTTGTGTGAATTAGCTGTCTTCTGATCAATTACAGTTTAGTAGGATAAACTTGAAATTCCTCTGTTACACCCGGTCTGAAATGATAAGTGTTAATACATGATATCAATAATATATACAAATTATATATTTTTTAAATTGAACGATTAAATCCATAAATTGAGTCCTCAGTTTTTCATCAAGTGCTGACAACTGAAAATCACCCGGAAAGTCAGAAGACCTAGACTCAACTGAATCGTAGGAATTTTCCACAAGACAAAAAACAGGAGCAAAGTGAATTTCACTGTCAGCTAATGTCAGCATCGCTTATAAATAACACCAACTCTTCCCACACAAATAATGTTGACAGTTTGAAGTGAAACTGCCTTGGAAGAAAAGAATGTCGGTAAGAAAAATACCAATTGGTTGTCGGCAGACAACAAGACTCACATTCCTGAGCAGTTGATGGTTTGTCTGCTATGCAGTTGTGAGGAGACGTAGATTTGTTGTCTCATTCTACCTGGAGGAGAAGTAGATTTGTTATCTCGTTCCTACATCGAGAGGAGAAAATTTGTTATCTCTTTCCACAGTAGGAAAGGTAGATTTGTTATCTCGTTCCCACATCAAGAGGAGTAGATTTGTTATCTCTTTCCACAGTAGGAAAGGTAGATTTGTTATCTCACTCCAGCAGAAGTAGAAGTATGTCTGTTATCTCATTTTAGCAGACGTTTGGGAATCTGGTGACACACGAGACGCGCACCCTTATTGCAGTTTGTAAACTTTGATTAAAACCGGAACATTTTTCCCGCACGTGACGTCACCAAATTGAGATTGCACCCTCTCCACACATAAAACAACTCAAGTGCTATCTCACCCTCTGCAAGTCCCAGACTTATAGTTCTTTTCAGGGGCTTCAAAATGCTTCAATCGTGTACCTGACAGTTTCCAGTATGGAATGAACTTGGGAAATGTTCGTTTTATACTGTTGTTCTTTTCCAGCTTCATGAATGATTTAATTTACTGAGCGTGGATCGTTTAGAAGTAGCAAAGTTTATCCTGGGTTTGATGCTGAAGGAATAGGATTATTAAACTGAAACAGAACTGATGCATTTTTCTTCAACTCTCTTGAATTTTGAAATGCATCCACTAAAATTGTATACAAAAAATCTGGTGTGGCGCACTCACACAACTTTCCTTGCCGTTATGAAAATTGATCACTGACGCTAGTGTTCCCGCGATCTCAAGTCTACTATTCAATATTTGAGCCGGCTGGTGACAGGGCAATAACGCTGGAGATACACATGAGGTTTGCTATCTCTTCATAGTGAATGATTTAATAGAATCAACAATAATTTGCAATTGAATAATCACATTTTCTCGAATTTCGAGCTTATTTCTAATTTTAGGTGAAAATGTTACTGAACATTAATTGTAGAGATTCTCATGCTCAATCTTTTCCACTCTTTTTGTTTAAATTGTATCTGAAGCCTGATAATTGAGAATCTCAAATCAAACTTTGCATAGATGGGGAGAGCTCCTGAAATTTTTACAGATATGGGACTTGTGGCAGTTGATAGAGCTTATCGATGACTATTTAGGTATAACTTTAATCAAAATCGTTGGAGCCGTTTTCGAGAAAATCGCAAAAAAACCCTGTTTTTGACAACATTTTCGCCATTTTAGCCGCCATCTTGAATCGCATTTGATCGAAATTGTTCGGTCGGATCCTTATATTGTAAGGACCTTACGTTCCAAATTTCAAGTCATTCCGTAATTGGGGGAAGAGATATAGTGTACACACACACACACGCACACACACACCACACACACACACACACACCACAACACACACACACACACACCACACACACAACCCAATACCCAAAAAAACACTTTTTTGGACTCAGGGGACCTCGAACGTATAGAAATTCAGAAATTGGGGTACCTTAATTTTTTTCGGAAAGCAATTACTTTCCTTACCTATGGTAATAGGGCAAGGAAAGTAAAATTCAAGAGAATACAGTGTGTACAAAAAAGAATGACCCGATTTTTAATAGCTATATTATTAGGAAGAAGGGCTTAACACGAACAAATTGCATACTAAAATACTCACAAAATAAATTGAATAAATATTATGTTATGCCATGTTTTGTGAGTTACACCTGTTAAGAAAAATATAACGCTGGGCCGTCCACTGGAACCGATTTCGTCCAAACTAGATCGACCGAGAACTACCGAACACGTCCGAACGATCCCCCAACAAAGAAAGGAATAGATGCTCGTCCATTGCAACAGGTTCATATGGCCGTGCACTGCCGTCTCCTGCCGATCAATTTTTCGATCCGAATTGAATGGGATTTTCCGGTTCTATCCGGCCGAACTAGTTAGTCGAGCTGAGACAAAAACTAGTGCTCCCAACCTAAAATTGTTCCAGAGTCTTGTTTGTTTTTTGAAGTTGTTCTGTGTCATAAAGATGTTTTTGTCATACTTTAATCAAGCCGGTAAACAGCTGTTTGCAAAGCAAGAAAAACATGTGATTTTCATTACAGCATACTATACTGTGAAGAGATCATAAATGTTCTCTTTACAGTTGAGTATGTTAGGACTCTACTGAGTCCTAATAACATCTGAGTAATTAATATACTAACTCAAATATTAAAGAACTCATTTAAGGAGTTTCAAGTTATAAGAACTCATCTGAAATCGTATAATTTAGGCCTTTATTATTTTATTTGAGCTCGAAGGGTCTGTCTGTTATGAACTGGGCGCTACGGGCTAGGTCATGTTTATAGAATGCAGTAGCTCGAGCAGCAGCAGGTAATGAACCTGCTTCTCACAGCAATATTATTCTTTCTCAGATAAGTATAACAAGAAATATTGTACATTACTTTTACGGTAAAGTATTTACCGCATTCGTATGATAATGCTGCCCTCAACTACGTTTAGGACAGAAACAATCATACTTATGCGGTAAATTATCGTTACCGGACTTGTTACGTGAAGTACTATTTTTACAAGCATTGTTCTATTTCAATGATGGCTGAGAATGAGAATTCAACATGTCATCATACTCTATGATATTTTGTCATAGTGTTCATCCAAAGTCATCAAAAGATATAATTTTAAGTTTTTAGGATGAAGTACTTCTACTTTTGTTGATATTAGTTAATAAATAAATATTCAATAATGATTTTTGTATGTTGATATGAATAAATGAATGGATACCTGTGAATTTGAACAGTTATTCAATGTGTTAGAGAAATTATGAGTTAATCCATTTGTATCTAACAACAAAAAACTGAGAGGAAAAACTGAATTCAAGTGGAAAAATGTAGAAAATTCTACTGATGTGGAATTAGAAAGTAGAAATAATTATGTTATAATATAGATATTGTTATTGTGGAATGTAATGAATAGATATATGATTGATATTTAGTAGGTACTTTCAAGTAGCATAATCTCATCGAAATCCATTCGATGTATGGAATCTTTGTAAACACACAAAGATTTTAAACACACCATCTTTGTAAACACACATCCGCGCAAACTTCACAGACGTATAATTTTCCTTACTAACTAGCTTGCCACTTCACTTTTTGGCAACCAGCCAACTACAGAACTGGACTGACGAAATCGGTTCCAATGGACGACCATATTCGGCCGAGTTGACGGCCAGCAGATTCGACCGATCGAACGGCCGAACGGATCGGTTGAATACGGTTTCAGTGGACGGTTACCCTAAATCATGGAGGAAAAATGAATGGTATAATCCAATTTACCTCCACTATAATTATAATTATCACCATAATTATGATAACCATGATATATCTCGTGGAAGCCTCTCTGAAGACTCTATAAGAGTCTCTAGGAAGCTATTAAAATCAAACAAACAAACAAAAAAACTCCAGGTACAATATCTGAAGCAAGTTACCAAAGATTTAGAGATCCAGAGCTACATTCAACTGGAAAGTACAGCTCTGGAGAGAAATTGATGGAAAGATGCCTACCAATCAAATGAATGAAGCTAAAGAAGAAGACGATAACCATTTCTTCACTTCCACAAAATGTACCCTTATCAATATAATAAAAATTGACTGAACGTAGTGAGGCCTATGTTTTAACTCGGATGGTCTTCTGTCTGTCTGTATGTTACGAGATTACGGCCATACGCGTTGATAGAATTCGATGAGATTCGGCAGGAATATTCCTTTTTCAACTGCGCGTTAATGTAGAGATTTTTTTAGGTTTTTTTAAACTTTGCATTTTAAGGGTTAAATGAAAAGGAATTCCTCCATACTCTGATATCACTATATAATCATCCAACGTCAGTAGACAGAAACAGAAAGCTTGCATGTCAGAATGTGTTTGTGTTATATAATTTGACTATACATCACCGTATGATTTTCAAGAATGCGATATTCTGCCTACTCTGTACTACAGCCTACGTCACGGCTACAGTTCCCCACTCCAATTGCATTTCAACTAAAGCTGCGTACACATATTCGCGCTTCCAACCAGCACCCAGCACGCTCCTCCCTCGTTCCGCCTCGTTCCGCCTCGTTCCGCCCTCGTACCGCCCTCGTACCACCATCGAACCACAGTCGCACCGCCCACGCACCCATCATGAACGTTATGGAAGATGTTAGATCTTCTCGCGTTCCCCGGTCGAACCACTGTTGCTCGCCGGTCGATCATCAATCGCTCTGCTGGAGTGACGTTCGGTTGCGGAGCAGAGCGACAGTCTGTACGCACCTTAAAATACTATAGATGAGTGACCAACCTTCTGTCTACTAACTTTTATAATCATCTACTTTGAAGATAGGATTAATCAGACTATAGAATTATCCATATTATTCTATTTTTTAAATATAATATTTAAAATAGTTTTATCAGATGGATAAATTATCATATGGGATACAAATTCAAACGTGAACTGAGTTTATTAACATAAGTGAGTTTTTGTTCTTGGAGAAAACAAATAACAGTTTTTAAGAGTAAATTATGATTCAACTGCGAATTGTGATTCAACTGAATCAACTAGAACAGGTGTAATCAGATATTTGTGGATGAGAAAACTGCGTGAGGTCTACTGTTCACAGAACTACTCGTAATAATACCCAGTACTCATTGACTTGTTCATTCTCAATGAACGAGTTACTCTCGATAACCAACATTGAGTTACTCAAAGTAACGAGTTACTCATTGTGATTTGTGAATGAACAATTCTATCAAAAAAGAGAAATGGATACTGAGTGAGGTTTCTCAACTGAGAGAGGTTTCAGTTGAGCAGAACATACTTAAAATTCGTAAGAGAATTACAGACCTACACTTTTGTTAGCAGAGAGGACGTTGTCGGAGCGAGAGGTAGGAGGGGCTTGAGGTTTGGGTTTTATCTTCAGGTCCCCCCTGGTTTGCATCCCCTTCTACAGTGGTACCCTTTTCTGGTCCCTCTTTCGCTCACCCTACAACATCCCATATGCAAATAGAAAGGACGACCGCACGTTATTACGCGCAAGATCGCGCACTAGCTTGCTCTCTCTCACTCTATTTTCTTGGTCTCTCTCACTCTATTTGCTTGGTTTCTCTTACTCTATTTGCTTGGTCTATCTCACATTTCATTTGCTTGCTCTCTCTCACTCTATTTGCTTGCTCTCTCACTCTATTTGCTTGGTCTCTCTCACTCTATTTGCTCTCTCGCTCTCTCTCTCTCTCTCTCTCTAACTCTATTTTCTTGGTCTATCTCACTCCATTTGCTCTCTCTCTCACTCTCACTCTATTCTTGGTTTATAACACTTCATTTGCTAGGTCTCTCTCACTATATTTGCTTGCTCCCTCTCTTACTCTATTTGCTTGCTATCTCTCACTCTATTTGCTTGGTCTCTCTCACTCCATTTGCTTGGTCTCTCTCACTCACCTGGCTCTCTCTCTCTTTCTCTCTCTCTCTCTCTCTCTCTCTCTCTAACTCTATTTTCTTGGTATATCTCACTCCATTTGCTCACCCTCTCTCACTGTATTTTCTTGCTCTCTCTCACTCTATTTGCTTGGCCTCTCTCACTCCATTTTTTTGGTCTCTCTCACTCCATTTGCTTGGTCTCTCTCACTCACCTGGCACTCTCTCTCTCTAACTCTATTTTCCTGGTCTATCTCACTCCATTTGATCACTCTCTCTCTCTCTCACTGTATTTTCTTGGTCTATCTCACTTCATTTCCTTGGTCTCTCCCACTCCATTTTTTGGTCTCTCCCGGTCGTGTGTTAATGGGAAGGATATTTTATATCCTTCGTAGAGAATCGACAATTATTTGTTGAAGCACCGCCGATTTATGAAGTTACATCACATTATTATATTATGGTTATTTTAATTGCATTCAATCTTCATTCTTATTGATTAATTATTTATAATTTGTGAAATTCTTTAAATAACTAGCATTATCGTCATTTAATGTAAATTAGTGTTTAAGCCAGTAATTATTATAACATACATAAATAAAGTAATCTAATCTGATATATTTGCTTGGTCTCTCGCTCTATTTTCTTGGTCTCTCTCTCACTCCATTTGTCCATTTGCTTGGTCTCTCTCTCACTCCATTTGTCCATTTGCTTGGTCTCTCTCTCACTCCATTTGTCCATTTGCATGGTCTCTCTCATACCATTTGCTTGGTCTCTCTCACTCCATTTGCTAACTCTCTCTAACTCTATTCTCTTGCTCTCTCTCCCACTCTATTTGCAGCTCCATCTGTTGTTAACGCTTGGCCGACTCTTGCACTGTATTTCGCTTCTTATCATTCTTCTATTCTCTTATTCTCTCTGTTGTCCTTCCTTATCTGACTTCTTTTTTATTCGATGATGTGATGTTTGAACGTCGTCAAATTCAGTGCACCCGCATGCACAAACGCGCACATCCACACACACACACGCATGAATAGCATGTGTGGTCTCTGCTCTGCTTATACTCATCTGAATAGGGAGACTCAATTGTCATTATTTTTTGCCTTCTTTGTACTGTGTTTCCCCGTTTTATTTTTATTCTTGAGGTTCCCTTCTTCTAAATCTGCTTCTTTCTCCTTTTTTTTCGTTTTCCTCTCATTTTTTCCTATTTTCCTTCCCCATCCTGCTG
>NW_024093445.1:0-11613 GCF_014356525.2 Nilaparvata lugens | reverse complement strand
TTACATTTGATAATAATAAGAAAAAAATTTTATGAAGAATATTAACCATAATTGTTATAAACAAGATTGATTGATGTATGAATCTCTGTGGCCAGTCTAAGCCAATCACAAGTCAGATAAATAACCCCAAAAGGGATGAGCATTCAAATGTTACAGTCTGATCTGTTATCAGCAACCAAATTAGTCTTATAATATTTTTGGTAGCACATGTACAAGGGAAAAGATAAAGAAAGTTGATTAATCGATAAAATCGCATAATTTAAGTTTATTTATTGTAAGCAAAGACGTAATGCCTACATCATACTCGTTCTGCCAATGAAAAAGTTTTTATGCAAATTAATTACAACGGAACCGTTTTAGCTAAAAGCTTATAGGAGCAAGAGACACTCCCTTAAAGACACTTTAATCCTTCACCGTAAAGACCCTTGTTAAAAGTTATAAGACCTGTTAGTGCAATCCTTGTTCCTTAATTTTTTATGTATTTTAATTGAGCCAATATCTTAGGCGAAATTATTTATTATATTTCTAAATTATTTGTCAATTTATGTTTCTGGAAATTCAAATTTAATTGTCCATTATTCAATTGGTGAAGGAGATAATTAATTTTAAAATTCCCCACGTGCTGAAGACCAAAGCCTGGACGAGCCACCGATCATATAAATTTATTTAAAGAAACAACATTATATTTTTATTTATGGGGCCCCACCCTTCACTTCGAAAAAAGTGGAAATTTTTTTAGTCTTTTTTTGCATTAAATTAATGACCATGTCGACAAGCGTTTTAGAAGTATTAAGTTCCTAGAAATAAGACTGATATAGAATTATATTTTTTTGTGATTGATTAACTGTCCTCTGCTGACAGGACTACGACCTTGATTGAGTCTCAAATTCTGTAAACTATTTTTTATTATTTTAGAAATTAAATTTCCACTAGTAATAATTTAAAATCTGTAGAAACGTGCATGATATCTATCACATCATCATAGCACAAGCCTAATAATTCTGTTGACACTAAATTATTTGAAACCTGCTAATCAAAGTCTCAGACTGCACTGTTTTGTTACTTATCATAATTCATTATACATTATTTCAAATTTAGTAATTCGTTTTCTGAATTCGATTATTTCTTAAGCCCTTCAACCTTTGTGGCTGGCAAGTCAGGTCTTGTTAGGAGCCGATCAAGGACGATCATAGAAATAATTGATCCAGATCTGGATAAAGGAACAGATTCAAGTGGAAGTATTAAGAGGGGGTCGGATCGAGATCACCTATTCTCTGTCCTTATCTGCTAATACATCAGCTTTTGCCTGTGGCCAACTTCAACTCGGGAGCGAATTTTCTACCACCGAGCAGATGCAGCCAAACGTATTGTATTCCATACAATAGAGCATAAAGTTCAAAAAGAATCTGTTCTCGAAATATTTTCTGAACGACACTTGGTCTGTTGAACCCATCAAAGTCCTTCAGAATTTATTAGAGATACAGTCCTGTAAATTATATGCATAGAGGTTTGTGCTCGACCTGTCTGGTTTTATCTACCATTTCATCACAGGTAATAGTTATAAGATATCCGTATTTAGTGTCTAGCGATTGCTACACTGCCTCATCTACTTTTGAAAAACATTATTATCAATAAAATCATTCATTAGACGAATCAAGGGTGTGCGAGAATTTATGCCTCCTGATATTTGGACGATTGTATTAAATTTTGTATTGATCCACTCAGACTGGTGTCCTCATAGCGTACAATTACGCATTTTCAGTTTACAAATCTGTACACCGAGGACTCCATACAAGATTTATCTTATTTGTGATGTCACCAACTGGGGGCATTATTATAATCCCAAAAAGGACCGTCACACTATACACATATTTTGATATCGGTATAACTTTTGTTTAACGTAAGGTCCGTTATTTCACAAGTGTTCCAAAGCAGAATATGAAATGAATCAACTCAACTGTTTTCTTCATATGTCTCAATTCCTTAGAATAATTTTATTGTGTAAAATAACTTTATTCTCTATTTCATCTAAAACTCAGAAGCATCACTGATTGTATTTCTATGGCAAATAAATTTAATTTGAATATTTTTTAATTTTATATGTACCATAGTGATGGAAAATTGTCGCAAAGTTTGTCAATCAACAGTCTCGCCCTCAAAAATTTCACTATTCCAGTTTATACAGCACAGTACAAAAATATAGGTGTATATTGTATAGAGTATATTTAACAAGGTAAGCTAGTATAAAGCAACGTTCACAGTGACTGTTGTTAGGATAGTAAATTCTTAGATGTCCTGACGAGAGATTCTCACCTCTTCAAGTTTTTTTTCCAAAAGTATTTTGGATGCAATGCGTTGACACCTTACTCCGCCATCGATGCTAGGAATATATAGAGAGAGGTAAGGGATGTTTCAGCAACTGAGATATACCAGATTCTCGGGGAATATAATTATCAGAATCTGGAAAAAACGATAAAACTCTTAATTTTGAAGAGAAAATAGAATGTTTTTGGAGCATGGTCAAGCTGAAACTTACAAATTGCTTCAAATTATTTTTATTTGAAAAATGAAACTTGATTTGAGGGATTGAAGCACATTTTAATTTTGACTCTTTTCAACTTTTCCAGTATGTGGTAATTATTCGATTTATATTTTCGTATCAAATGTAACATCTGAGCTTTATAATAGTTATTTGTGCAACTAGTGCGCAAAGTGACAATTTGCTGCATTGAAAGAAACGTTTACGCACGAGCCTTAGGCGAGGGCGGAATGGTTTCTTGAGTGCAGCAGAGGAACTTTGCTCACGTATTTCACATTAAATTTTTCCTACGGTCACCATTGAATATGAGAAGTGGTTGATTATGGGTAATCGAGAGCTCGAGTCGTGTGTACAGTGTCATTATTTATTTAACCTCTCCATTATTAGAGTAATTAGTTTTACAGTCCACGGTGTGAGTGATTATGACTCGCATCTTAACGTATGTTTGATTAGTGTTCATCATCACGTTAATTCACGTTTAATTTCTGCAGTAATGGCAGAAAGTGAAGAGGAACTACAGAAAACACTGAATGAAATGGACAGAATAATGGAGGAAGAGTTTAGATTGAAAATAAACATCCGAAAGACCAATGTCAACATATGTTGCAGGACAGGGGAGAACAGCTCAGCAGTAAAGCTAAGGAATGAGGTAGTAAATGAAGTGAAGGAGTTCAATTACCTGGGTAGCAAATCACAAGTGATGGAGAAGCTGCAAGGACATTGCCAGCAGAATTGCCCAGGCTAAGATTGCCTTCAATAAGAAGAAAAATCTATTCCCTCAAAAAACATAAGTCTCGACGTAAGAAAACATGTTGAAAACGTATGTATGGAGTACTGCAACATATGGAAGTGAGGCGTGGACAATGGGGGTGAGAGAGGGAAAGAAGATTGGCTGCATTCGAGGCATGGTGCTACAGAAGAATGATGAAGATCAGTTGGAGAGATATGATTACAAATGAGCAAGTTTTTGAAAGAGTGGGAGAGAACCGGAACTTCTTGAAGTGGATCAAGCAAAGAAGAGCACAGCTGATTGGCCAAATCATCAGACATGACACTCTACTGACAGGATAATGGAGGGAATGGTTGAGGGAGGGAATATGAGAGGAAGACCTAGGCTGGAGTATATGAAACAATTGCTACGGGATATGAGATGTGGATCATACTACGAGCTGAAGCGGAAAGCGGACGACAGAAAAGCATGGAGAGCTGCTGCCAACCAGCCTTACGGCTGTTAACCCAAGAGAGAGAGATGGCTGAAATCCATCAAATGTTTGTCTGTATAACTTGTATTAGTAACAACTTTATTCTTTTAAACTGATAATTGATCAATCATTCAAATTAAAAATTAATTAATGCAATTAATTAAAAAAAATGAATAATTTTGAGTAATCTTAATTTCTAATAGGTAATTTTTCAACCAATAAATTTATGAATGAAAAAAATATTATTCGAAATAATGAATAATTAATAATATTTCAAAATGTATAATTTATTAGTTTCTTTTTTATTTATTTGAAAATCAGAAAAAATATAGATAGAAAAAATTCACATTAAAATACACACCAACAATGTCAACAGCTGATTGGGATGCTGCAAGATAATATGCAAAGTATTAAGAGTACGCAAAGTAATACTTGCGCACTAGAGCGGAAAAGTGATTCTTTGTGTTCTGTGCAGGAATGGTAACTTTTCAAGGTAACGTAGGAAAAATATATTCCTATTTCTAACCAATTCTCAAATTGAAATTCTATCAATGATATATGTTGACTAAATCTACTAGGTGCATTTCCCTATTATGTGCAAAGATAACAATTATTAGCATCTCCACTAGATTGTTAAAAAATGGAATTGCAAAGCTCCTATCTATTTTTTAACTTGTGAAATAATTATACTTCAAGTTGAAGAGAATTTGATGCTCTATAAGCTCATGATCAGCATGGATTTTTCCCATCGATATTGAAAAAGTTATAAGAGCAAAAATAGCAATTTGATGTATTATTTCACTATTCAATGTTTTCCTTCTATGTTATAGCAGATTCAATGTTGGGGGTGAATTTTTCAATCTGCAACAAGTGTCAACTTAGCAGTCCCACACCTTCACTAGACGGGCTAGATATGCGTATTTTTGCTATGTCTACCTCCCAACTAGTCTCCAATAAGCTACAAAGTTAAAAACTTAATTAAATTTAATGAATTATCAAATAAATAATGGTTTTCAAGGGATGAAAATAATTTTGTTATGGGAAATAATAAAATGCAAGATTTAAAATAAATAAACACACTTTTCAATTCAACAAATAATATTTTTTACTCATCAAATAAGTATTAAGAAGCAATCAATTGAAATTCATTTTTTTAATGACTCACCCTATACTAGCCTATATCACTCTATACTAGCCTTATTCTTATTCTGCGATTGATTTCATGGTACTGACTCACCTTGTAATTAATTTTATGATGGTTGAAATATAGGAAAATGGTTATTAATTCTTATCTGAGTAAGTGAACATATTAGTGTGATGAAATTTATATTTTTAAATCATATAGTGCATTGAAAAAGGTTTGGTTTGATAAAAAAAGTAGTGTGTCATGAATGAAGAGGTGGAACGTAATAAAATAACACCAAGAAAAAATAATGAATCTTCAAAATAATTAGTTCCAATGAGGAGAGATCTTTAAGAAATAATTGGTAATAGGAAAGATAGCATATCATCGCAGAACTTCAAGCTGAGGTTCTTCCGGATCTACCCATGGAGACATCACAAATTCCAAAGATGCAGCCCATATACCTGATGAAGTCATTGAACTTATAGTCACTGACCTCAAGATCTTCATGCATTGTAAGCTACCTTACCAAATATTCACCTTACCTTAAAATTATTCCTATCTTGAATACTCAATAATATTCCTTCCAATAACTCATTCATTCCTTGAAGTCGATCCTTTCAAAAGATTTACCTTTTGCACAAAATGCACTACAAATTCAAGATGAATGAACAGTCAAGAACTTTTGAACATTGAATTGAAACAATAAGTCAACTGAGAACTTCAAGAACTGATTGCAAGTAACCTTTAACTAAAATTTTACCTAACCTTGAAATTTATCCCTTCTAAAATAATCTACAACAAAATAAATCCCATTCAAGTTATTCAAATCCTTCCTAAAAATATATCCTTTCAACTCTTTTTACCTCTTGCACATATCGTCAAGATAAGCAAAGTATATGCCTAATTTTCAACATAAGCGAGTCAATGCTTATATTTCATGAAAAATGTTCACTTCTACAAGTTGACATGTGACTATAAGTTTGAAGCAGATGTGAAAGCATGGGAGCAGCAGATGGCCACAACTTTGAGCAGCAACCCCATGAGGAGGAGAGTAGCAGAATAGATGGCAACTAGAACTTCTAGAGCCTGATTTACTATTTACCAATTATTACACCAATCTTCACATCAAATAGTGTCAACAAGAAAAGTGAAATAAAAATAGTGAAGTGAAGAAATAGAATAAAGTGAAATATAAAGTGTTTTTAAAATTTTTATGGTATCACAAAAATCTAATATGAATTTCACATGTTTGAGATGTTTTTCTATAAATGTTGTATGTTTGAAGATATTTTATACTCCTAAAAATTTCAGTAGTCTAAACTTTCTATACTGGAGGAGGGGAATTTATAATGTTACTTAAAAAAAATTGAATTTAGTGCTGAACTTTCAAGACATTCAAGACTGAACAAAAGATTGATACTAAATAAAATAGATAAATATCGATAGTCCAAAGTACATTTGTCGATGTATCATTGATAATTTCAAAATAATGTTTGCAGGTAGATGCCAACACAACAAAGTTAAAAGTTTCCAATAGTAAAATTGAAATACAAAATAATAAAACAATTTAAAAGATAAAATATTGATAATTTTATTAAATAAATCAAAAGAATTGTACCAATTACATTAACACAAATTTTACATAATGTCATAATTTACAGGATTTCATTAAACAAAAACGAAAAGCCAATATAAATTTAAATCAAATAAATAGCATTTTTATTAAATTTGAACAGTAAATAAATAACAAAAAGAATTATTCTTTAAGAAGAATAAACTCACTTATTTTAGAATAAACTCACTAGTACCATAATATACATCATTATATTATGTCTAGCCGTCAGGCTCGCTTTGCTCGCCAAATCCGTCTAGGGAGGTGGAGCTCCCCGGACCCCCGACGACTGGATCGTCCAAAAATGAGATCAGCAGGCTCGCTTCGCTCGCCTGAATTTTTCATTTGAGCATGCTTCATTCCATCAGAAATTCAAAGTACTGAGAAAACGCAGAAAAGCTGAGAAAGACGATGGAAAAACCACCCTAGCTGAGCTAATTCTGTACCAAATTTGTACAATTTCTGTTCTTTTGTTCTCGATATTTCTGAGAAAAAGCAAAAAAAACCCTGGAAAAATGCTAATTTTGGGTGTATCTTTAACGTTATTGCAAATTCCTTCGAACACAACATTATACCCCTAGCTGAGCTTCTGTACTAAATTTGAACATTTTCTGTTCATTTGTTCTCGATAAAGCTGAGAAAATGCTGGAAAAACGCAGATTTTTGGTGTATCTTTGGAAGTTTTACCTAATCCATTTGACAGAATCCAAGGAGGGCAGTGGACTGTGGATGATAGTTGGTATAAATACCTACAAATAAATCTTGAATTCTGTGCATAAAAATACTGATAGCTTGAAGTGTGGTAAGTACGCCAATAAAAGACTAAATAAATCAACAAGATAAGATTTAATATAATAAGATAATAATAGGCAGATGGCCACATATAAAAAACATTGTGTCAAATATTTTGGGATCATAAAATAATAATAGGCAGATGGCCACATACAAGAACGATTGTGTCAAATATTTTGAGATCCAAAAATAATAATAGGCAGATGGCACATACAAGAACAATTGTGTCAAATATTTTGAGATCAATAAAATAATAATAGGCAGATGGCCACATACAAGAACAATTGTGAGTAGATTAAGTTAAATATCTTAAGTCTTTGAATCTTTAATAATGATAGGCAGATGGCCGCATACAAAAACATTAGTCAAATATCTGGGAAAATTACAACATGTGAAATAATGTAGAGAAATACAAAATTTAAATGAAATTAGGTCAATGACATTATGACCATTGAAGTCTGACAATAAATGAAAAGGTAGTATTAATGATACCTGAAATGAATATAAATTGAGTGAAATAATGAAAGTTATTACTATAAGGTACAATATTAATGATTAAAAAATGACAATAAGCTGTAAAAAATGCTCGCAAGTAACGTATAAAAATATATGCGGCATAGGCCTTCAGTGATTTGAATGTCAAGATAGACTTCGACCAACACAATAATAGGCGTCACTGGCCTTAGAATAACACTTAAAAGCTAAGGGTAGCTAATAAATATAATGAAGATTGTCCAGGTAAATATAGGCGACATGGGCCTTCAATGAATTGAATGTCAAGACAGACATCAATTAGAACGAGTAGATAATAGTGCAGTGGCCTCAGAAAATCACTTGTAAAGCCAAGGGTAGCTGTCAAATCCAATAAATAAATAGGCGTCGGTGGCCTCAGTGAAATGAATGTCAAGAGACATTAATAATCAATTAGTAGGCGTCAGTGCCAGAAAATCACTTTAAGCCAAGGGTAGCTGTCAAATCAATAAATAAATAGGCGTCGGTGGCCTCAGTGAAATGAATGTCAAGATAGACATTAATAAATCAATAATGATGCATACGTAAATGAAAATTGAAAGGAACAAAGATTTAATAACCTGAATAAAATTTGAAGAGGAGATGCGGCCAGGGCAGCAGGCAATGACTCCGCAATCAACAGGAACAGGACATCAGCAAGCAATGAAGTGATCTGGCCATGCGATGACAAGCACGGAAACGTCCAACAGCAGGCGAATCCCCAAGGGAATGTAGGCTGGAGCAAGAGAATTCCAAACGGAATAATCCGATCTTCCAGTTGTGGAGGTTTTGGATTGATTTCCAACGGTAGAGATGATGCACTTGAAAGTTTGAGTTTCACGAGGTGAAGCCAATTGTAGAAAAATGGCAACGAAGCCTACACGAGGTGTAATTTTTGACAAAGTTATCAAAGCAATATGCAAGCAATCGATGAATAATTAAATCACAATGAAGAATAGAATAAATGAATTAATTTGAAGAATAATTCACACTTTAAAAAAGTTCTGTAGATCAAATGAATAGCGATGAAACGCTCACACGAGGTTGCAATTTTTGACAAAGTTTATCAAAGTTTACAAGAGTAACTGAGTGGAGAACTCGATGAAAATTGAATCCACTGAAGAATAGAACAACGAATTAATTTGAAGAATAATTCACACTTTAAAAAAGTTCTGTAGATCAAATGAATAGCGATGAAACGCTCACACGAGGTTGCAATTTTTGACAAAGTTTATCAAAGTTTAACAGAGTAACTGAGTGAAGAACCGATGAATAATTGAATCACACTTGAAGAATAGAACAACGAATTAATTGGAAGATAATTCACACTTTAAAAAGGTTCTGTAGGTCCGATGAATTCAGATGAAAAGTTTAGACTGGGCGTGAGATGCATACCCGCGACCTCCATGAAAAGACAAAGAGACGCTGCAAGCTACAATGAAAAGAGGCAAGATGCCGGATGTGTTAGAAACGTAGGCAAAGCGCTCGCAACCGAATGGTGAAAAAGTAACAAATATCTAAAAGGTAAGATGCCTAAAGAAAAGATTAAATTCTAAAAAATCGAATAGCACAAATATTAAAATTGCAACGGCAAACAATCCGACGAAAAAGGTACGAATAGAAGTATAGAAAACCAACTTGACTAGAGTAGCAACGTGAACCTTGACTGTGACGTCACTGGTCAGTGCAGACGCACAATGACGACATGATGTCTACGTAGTAGCGGAACGAGTAACAAGTGGAACCGTTCCAATAAATGCTTTGTCAGATTTTACATAAACTGGGCCCCTTGTGTCATACGGGGTATGGCACAATAAGAAAAAGTAAGAAATATGTAAAATCTGGCAAGGCAATTGGAAATTGAAAACTGGGCCCCATGTGAGAACCAGGGGAAAAAAACAATGAAACCTAAAAATACAACATGAACCATAAGGGCAAGGGGATTAACTAGAATGTTCATCAATGGGAAGAGGTGCTAAACTCGAAATAGCCCTCTTAAAGGTGCCAGAGGGAGTGAGAACAGTGACAACTCGAACCTTGTCGTCCTTACCGGGATGAACTTCAGTAATGCGCGCCAGCTTCCAAGTGGACTGCGCGGAACCAGGATCCTTCAAGATGACAACCGTACCGACCTTCAAATTTTCATAACTGTTTAACCATTTGCCTTTTTTCTGAAGAGTGGTGAGGGAATGGGTCTTTTTTCTGAAGAGTGGTGGAGAAAAGGCACGAGATTTGGAGCCGCCTACACGGATGGAAATAGGACCGGCGTAATTCAAACCACAATTGTAAAAGGGAACATTAGCCTGAACGTGGGCCGCTGGTAAAAACTACCCATGATTTGCTCAGAACGAAGAGCCGAAAAGCGAAAACACAATATGCAATGCCGCAATACACTTTTGATGGTGCGACGGGTGGAGGGAAACCAAAATCGTTGTCTTACACTGGCCATGGTGGCCTGCACCCCAGCATGACTTAGACGACGATGGTGAGCAACAATCAATGCACGAGTGAATTTGTGATTGCTAGGCAACAATATTTGATGTTTGTAATCAATGAAGCATTGCATTTTGCAAACGTCCACCAACTCTGAGCAGAGAATCTGAGTGAATGAATGGTGACAGGCTTAATAGAACTATTAGGCAATAGCTCCTGATTTTGACGCAATGCTTTAAGTTCGGCAGAGAAAGCTTCTTCTTGAATAGATTGGAAGATACAATTTTCAGCTCTGAAATTTCAGAGATAGTTATTGACCAAGCGCGGAGTGACTGAATTTTGTTTTTTACAATTATGAATGAACCGTAGAACATACGCTGTTGTACGAACAATTTTGTGATAGGTGGAGCAACTATTGATTATGCCTGAGATAAAATCACTATGAGAAGAAGTAGTAGTTATACCTGAAACTGATGAGAACTGTTTTCCTGAACTGATTTCTGAAACTGATGAGAGACATCATTTGAAGTTAGAATTCGACGTGACCCTACGGGGAGTCCCTATGGTGAAAGGGGGGGAGCCGAACGAGGTGTGCAATAGGACGAATAGCTTTACAAGGACCAAATATGACCCAACCTAGACTGGTTTTCTGAAGAATGGGAGCATTTTGAGCAGATACAATTTACCAGGCTGAAGTATCGATGCGAATATGCCAGCACCAAGTAAAAAATCTACAGGCTTAGGCTGATTAAACAATGGATCCGCTAATTTGAGTTCAACAGGAATTGAAATTTGGAAAGATCAATGTTCCACTAGGAACATTAGATGATATGCTATCAACTACAATACAATTTTCTTCAACCGACCCAGAACAATCAGATGAAGACAAGCAAACCAAATGAGAAAATAGATGATTTGCTTATTCTCACCTACACTATGAATCAAGTGTCAGAATACAAGGTAACAAGTGACAATTTTCAGCCAACCTAGTTGACATCAAATTACAATCAGAGCAAGAATCTAAAAGCGCGGTTGCTTTAATAAATTCCCCACTAGAAGTTTGAACCAAAACCTCGGCAGTAGTAACAAAGCGACAGTTGATGCTGTTGCAAACACAGAGACGAAGTGGAGCTCATTGTGACATGAGAGTTCTTCTGAGGCTGTTCTGCATGAGAAACAGCTTGCTTAGTTGCTTCCGCATTCTGAACCAGACGGAATTCAAAATAGCATTCTTACCCTTGGAGGGAGCAAAAGATTGAGAATGAATAACATTTGAAGTTGCCTTATCCTTAGAAGTAGGCTGAGTGTCCGTGATTGAGGATACAACCTGTGAAGAACAGTGTGGTGACTCTTGCCACAAAGTGTACACGATTTGTCCGAACAAACATGATTGGGTGCG
>NW_024093444.1:0-13664 GCF_014356525.2 Nilaparvata lugens | reverse complement strand
AATTTTCTTCAACCGACCCAGAACAATCAGATGAAGACAAGCAAACCAAATGAGAAAATAGATGATTTGCTTATTCTCACCTACACTATGAATCAAGTGTCAGAATACAAGGTAACAAGTGACAATTTTCAGCCAACCTAGTTGACATCAAATTACAATCAGAGCAAGAATCTAAAAGCGCGGTTGCTTTAATAAATTCCCCACTAGAAGTTTGAACCAAAACCTCGGCAGTAGTAACAAAGCGACAGTTGATGCTGTTGCAAACACAGAGACGAAGTGGAGCTCATTGTGACATGAGAGTTCTTCTGAGGCTGTTCTGCATGAGAAACAGCTTGCTTAGTTGCTTCCGCATTCTGAACCAGACGGAATTCAAAATAGCATTCTTACCCTTGGAGGGAGCAAAAGATTGAGAATGAATAACATTTGAAGTTGCCTTATCCTTAGAAGTAGGCTGAGTGTCCGTGATTGAGGATACAACCTGTGAAGAACAGTGTGGTGACTCTTGCCACAAAGTGTACACGATTTGTCCGAACAAACATGATTGGGTGCGAAAGGCTTGAGGCATTGGTCGAGGGCATGAACGCCTGCCATTGGCCTAGCTAGACAGTCTCCTCCCCCTCAACGGTGTGACAAAATGGCGGCTTAAGCAACAGAATCGCCATGATAATAAAATTTACTATTTGGTACAAAATAAGAACCAAGAAAACAAATGTGAAAGATAATAAAACAAATATGTAAATGGAAAAACTATTGACTAATGTATGCTTACATGTTTATGATAAAACTAAATTCGTAGTGTTGTACTGGTGAAATGAATCTGGTCATTCAAACTATACTGGGGATTCTCCTTATTTACTCTTGTTATTTCTAAAGCCTCTAGAATATTCAAAGATCTGCCTTTGTTACTAACATGCAGAAACTCAACATTCTCCTTAACTGTGAACTTGTGATTATTTGTTATCAAATGTTCTGCAAAGTTAGATTCCCCATTTTGTTTATTCCAATCTCTGATGTGTTCTTTAATTCTACTTTTCAAACTTCTACCAGTCTGACCCACGTAACAAGCATTACAATTATCACATTTAAGTTTGTACACCCCGCTTTTATCCAAATATCAATTTTGTCTTTACTCCAGCTAAATAGACTATTTAAAATCGGTTTGGTCTTGAAAGCAACATGAAATCCATTCCTCTTCAATTCCCTACCTATCTTATCAGATACAAGGCCTAAATATGGGATTGTTATCCAAGTCTTCTCCTCACAGTTTGAGCCTACAAAGCTAGAATTGATTGAAATTTGTCTATTAATTTTACTCAATAATCTGTCCACCATACTTTCTTCATACCCACTGGTCTTATAGAACATTAGTTTTGTGTAATTTAGGTTGACCGAAAAGTCTAGGTGGATATGGATTCATAACTGTTAGATACTTAGTTTCTTTCTTGTTAAATTCTGGTTATTGCGTCTTAGTTATTAAGTTTACCCTATTGTGAGGGTAGCCTTGAGGAGTTCTGCGCCAGTTACAAAATGAGTGCAGAAGACTTGATACATCGAAATGATCCACACTTTCCTTGAATAATCCGTCCCTGGGGGCGGTTACCTGCAACTCTTCTTCCTTGCTGACGGCGTATTATTGAGCCCAAATTATGAAAGCGATATAACATGATAGTCGAAGTTTTGTGTCATCAATTTGCATCACATTTTTCTTGAATACTCTGTCCCTGGGGCGGCACAGGACCTCTCTGAAGGCCTAATTAATTTCAACATGAAATTACTCAAGAAAGAAAAACCCGTTGAACCCAAATTTCGTCGATAGTAACCCATATAACCCATTTCTAATAATTTTGAATCCCCACTTTTGATTGACATCCTCGAATGAACCTTTGTTTCACTACACTGCACTTTCGTTGGTCTGTACGTTGCTTTATCGTCGGGGTTACGGTACCTTGTTTTTGGCGGTGAACTTTTACCGTGTGAATTTGGCTTGACGGGACGTCATCTTACTTCCCTAGACCTGTCGTCTGAATGGTGTCCTGAAGCGGTGTTACATAAAGTTGCGGAACCAGGGTGGTACATGAATTTGGTTTGGGGACACACATGAACCGCTGTAAATAAATGTATTACAGCATTAATTTCTAACTCTTCCTACAATTCATCAAAAGCTAAAACAGGATTTAGTCTGTTATTTAATTTAGATTTTATCTTGACGTTCTGATTTCATTCTCAAAATTTAACAGATTTAAAAAAATTTACTTGCCAGAGTGTCATTAATATACAATGCAACATTTATGAAAACACTCGTAATAAATTAATATAATGCTTTTAGAAAAATGAATACTTCATTAATTATGATTGTAACTCTATATAATTGATATATACTCTTAGGAAAGGAATAATTCAGATTGAAATGAGCTACCTATATGATTTTTTTCATTTGGTTTGCGAAATCAAATATAATTTTGTTCAATAGTACTCGACTAGTATTGTTGGAAACTTGTGTGCGCTAGCCAACGTTTATTAATATTATTTCATGGAAAGAAAAACTTTCTTCTTTGTCTATTAAGATTTCTATCATAAAAATTTACTAAATTTATTCGAAAGCCTTAATGACATAAGAAAACAGAGTCTGAAAAATAAAATATAAATGTCATGAACTCAATATGAACATAATCTTAAAAATTTCATTCCAATTAAAGGCTATCTTCCTGACTTTCAGCAATACTCTACGATAATATTCTCTCCAGAACAATAACTCAAATGTAACGTAACTGAAACTTTCTATACTTCTTTAGAAAAATTTCATAAGTATCTTCCACACTAATAAAATCAAAAGGATTAGTCTCAATCAATATTTAACTTGAAAATTAACAGGCTTTGTTGATAAAATACTCTTTTATTGAAGTTTCATTAATTAAATTCCCTAAATTATATTTTAACCTTATTTTACGTACCTTAGCGGTTATTGAAGAAACAATTATTCGTACATGATGAAGAAAACATTAAACTTTTCAGGACATGAAATTACTCAAGAAAGAAAAACCCGTTGAACCCCAATTTCGTCGATAGTAACCCATATAACCCATTTCATAATAATTTTGAATCCCCACTTTTGATTGACATCCTCGAATGAACCTTTGTTTCACTACACTGCACTTTCGTTGTCTGTACGTTGCTTTATCGTCGGGGTTACGGTACCTTGTTTTTGGCGGTGAACTTTTACCGTTTGAATTTGGCTTGACGGCGACGTCATCTTACTTCCCTAGACCTGTCGTCTGAACGGGTGTCCTGAAGCGGTGTTACATAAATTGCGGAACCAAAGGGGTGGTACAGAGTTGGTTTGGGGACACACATGAACCGCTGTAAATAAATGTATTACAGCATTAATTTCTAACTCCCTACAATTCATCAAAAGCTAAAACAGGAGTTTATTCTGTTATTTAATTTAGATTTTATCTTGACGTTCTGATTTCATTCTCAAAATTTAACAGATTAAACAAATTTACTTGCCAGAGTGTCATTAATATACAATGCAACATTATGAAAACACTCGTATAAATTAATATAATGATTTTAGAAAAATGAATACTTCATTAATTATGATGGTAACTTCTATATAAATTGATATAATACTCTTAGGAAAGGAATAATTCAGATTGAAATGATGCTAACTTATATGATATTTTTCGTTTGTTTGCGAAATCAAATATAATTTTTCATATAGTAGCTCGACTAGTATTGTTGGAAACTTGTGCGCTAGCCAACGTTTATTATTTAATTTCATGGAAAAGAAAATCTTTCTCCTTTGTCTATTAAGATTTCTATCATAAAAATTTACTAAATTATTCGAAAGCCTTAATGACATAAGAAAACAGAGTCTGAAAAATATAAAATTATAAAATGTCATGAACTCAATATGAACATAATCTTAAAAATTTCATTCCAATTTAAAGGCTATCTTCCTGACTTTCAGCAATACTCTACGATAATATATCTCCAGAAACAATAACTCAAATGTAACGTAACTGAAAACTTTCTATACTTCTTTAGAAAAAATTTATAAGTATCTTCCATCACTAATAAAATCAAAAGGATTATTCTCAATCAATATTATTAACTTGAAAATTAACAGGCTTTGTTGATAAAATACTCTTTTATTGAAGTTTCAATTAATTAAATTCCCTAAATTATATTTTAACCTTATTTTACGTACCTTAGCGGTTATTTGAAGAAACAATTATTCGTACATGATGAAGAAACACAATTAAACCTTTCAGGACATGGCACTACTAGAAAATTTAAACTTTAATAAAAATAAAACTAGCTCCTACATTAACTAATAAAATAAACTTGTAAACCTGCCCAAAAAGGGCGAAACATAATGACTACATCTTTACTCTCGTAGTGCTCCTAGCAAAGTGTCCTCCGGAACGTAATCTGGTCTCGCGGTTGGGGAATCCCCCCACTACTGTATTTAGAAACAGGTCTCCTATTGGGCGAAAGGAATCAATTTGACCAATCGTCGCGTGGCTTCTAGAGCCTTTGGACCAAATAGTAACTGCAAAATCGGTAGTTTGTATAATTTCAATGCTTGCTGTTTTCCAACTTATCGCACTTTATGTCGCGACAAGAAGGCTAAGTTTAGAGATAATTCCATAATCTACATTCCTCGACGACTCGGAGCCACAATTTTTAAATATCTATCATGGGAAACTCGAAGTCATGGCCGTTCATAATAGAGAGGGAAAATAATTTATTTCGCTAACTCACTTACAATAATGGCTCTAGTCTATTGCGTATTAATTTACTATTATAACTTGGAAAAAGGCCTGAATTAAAGGAGTGCTCGGCACACATGATAGCTGAAGAATGTTTCATCAATTTGCTTGACATTCCCCTTGAAACTTGTCCCCTGGGGGCGGCAAGGGACCTGGCTACCTACAGCTCTTACCTTCACTGGAGCGTGATTTTTAATTCCACATTATGTTGGTGGTATCAAATGTAGCAGAAGACCTGTCCATTGGCTTCTCCACACTTCCTTCAATACTCCATTTCAGGGGTGGCAAGGGACCTGGTTACCTACACTCTTCCTTCTTGCTGATGGCGTAATTATTGAGTCCAAATATCATGACAGTGATATGACAAAATAGTTCAAGACTTGTTTCATCGATTCGCATCACATTTCTCTTGTATACTTTGTCACTGGTGGCGAAAAGGGAGCTGGTCACCTACAACTCTTCTCACCTTCTGAAAGCGTAATTATTGATCCCAAATTATGAAAGTGGTATAAAATGATAGCTTGAATACTCCAACCCTGGGGGCAGCAAAGGACCTGGTTACCTACAACTCTTCTCACCCTTTAAAGGGATAATTATTGAGCCAAGATCATGAAATCAGTAAAATGTGATAACTGAAGACCTGATTGATTGATTCCATCACATTTCTCTTGTATACTTTGTCACTGGGGACAGCAAGGGTCTTGGCCACCTACAACTCATCTCCCTTGCTGATGGTGTAATTGTTGAGCCAAAAGTATGATGATGGTATCACATGATAGCTGCAGACTTGTTTCATCGAGTTGCTTCAAACTTTCTCTGAATACTTTTCCCTGGGGGTGACAAGGGACCTGGTTACCAACGACTCCCTCCTGTTGACGATGAATCGTTGAGCCCAATTATGGAGTGGTATTACATGATGGCTGAGTTTTATCGATTTGCAACAAATTTACTTCAGACTCAGTCTCCATCCAGAGAAGGAGTATTTGAGGAAAATGTCATTCAAATCAATGAGTCATGTCTCCAGCTATCATATAATACAACCTTCATACTTTTGGCTCAGCAATTACACCGTAAGCAAGGGAGGAGCTTGTAGGTGGCCAGGACCCTTGCACACCCCAGGAACAAAGTAAGAAAAAATGAGTGAGAATCGATGATCAAATCTCAAGCTATCATTTCATACCTCTCATAATTTGACCACAATAATTATGCTTTCAGAAGGTGAGAAGAGTTGTAGGTGACCAGGTCCCTTGCTGTCACCAGTGACAAAGTTTACAAGAGAAATGTGAGGGGAATCGATGAAACAAGTCTTCAACTATCTTCGTTAAATCACTCTCATGATATTTGGACTCAATAATTACTCCTCAGCAGGAGGAGAGTGTAGGTAACAGGTCCCTTGCCGCCCCTGAGAGAGTATTTGGAGGAAGTGTGAAGCAGCTCGATGGAACAAGTCTTCTGCTAACATTTTATACCACCAACATAATTGGGAATCAAGAATTACGCCTTCAGTGGGGGTAAGAGCTGTAGGTAACCAGGTCCTTGCCGCGGTAAGAGGTCCACCAACCAGGAAATGACCGGGAGTCAGGACTGTGGCGGCTTCAGTGGCTGTGAGGACAATTTGGTGAGCGGGCGGCTGTTCAAGATGCTTTCTATTCGTGTGGAAATAGTGGTGTATTCTTCATAAGTGATAAATGTAATGATTGGATTTTTTGGAAGTCTCAGATTGGATTGGAATCATACACTTTCAACTATTGGAATGATGGATTATAATCTCAAATAATAAAAAATAATGTTTCATGAGTGAAATAAGATACCATTGTACACATGCATTCATGCTTGAAATGGAGAATTTTTCATTAATATATTTTAGTAATAATTCAAACAAGCATGTTGGTCAAGATAATTATTTTCTAATGATGGCCAATGGTCAAAATGATCTATCAATAGGCAGTTAAGATATAATCTTCATAAAGTTAGATAACAATTGATGCATCTATATTGTTAATTGAACAGTCAACCATATACCGTACAAATTCACTCAATTTCTATTTGGTTACAGCATTACAGCATTATTCATTTGAACTTATCATTGAAGAAAATCACAAAAAATGTCCAATTGAAAAAAGTCTGCTTATGGAAAATACAAAATTACTACAAAATCGCCAATCAAACATTTGTAAGTAGGTAGGTACCTGTTCCTGTTGTACGTTCAATATGACAATTCTACGTTCAATGTGATAAATGTAATGATTGGATTATATTGGAAGTCTCAGATTGGAATCATACAACTTTCAACTATTGAAATGATGGATTATAATTTCAAATTAATAAAAAGTAATGTTTCATGAGTGAAATGAGATAACATTGTGAACATGCATTCATGCTTGAAATGAAGATTTTTTCAATAATAAATTTTAGTAATATTTATAATATTTCATACAAGCATGTTGGTCAAGATAATTATTCTTTTTCTAATGCATGATAACCAAATGAGGTTTGGCCTATAGTCAAAATTACTTAGTTTATGATCATTTATTTCATTGATATTTACTATAATATTGATTCAATTTACATGGTAATTGACCGAACGTAGAGAGGTCTATGTTTCAACTCGATTTGCTTTTGTCTGTCGCTGTATGTAACGCGATTACGGCCAAACGCGTTGATAGAACTCGATGAGATTTAGCAGGAATATTCCTTTTCCAACTAAGTGTCGATGTATAGCCTACACAAGGTTTTTTGAAATTTTGCATTTTAAGGATAATATGAGAAGGAATGAATTCCTCGATACTGTGATATCACTATAATCTATATATTGTAAAGTATCGAAAATTTGGGTAGATAAAAATCCCTAACCGAAGTATTAATAGGTCTGAAATAAAGTAACTGGCTAATATCGCCAAATAGATAACAATTAAGATTAGATAGCATCAGCTTGTTCTGGCTAAACGGTACAAAAACCTAAGAAGGATTTGAGAGAATTTGTTGCTAATAAATATATTATTATATAAAATATTTCGAAGATTGAGGTTAGGTATATGCATTCAGTGATCGGCGACCTAACGATCGACCGAATCGAGCAACGTAGAATCTGACCAAACCCCTTGGCAGAGCTCTATTGCAACAAAACAGTATGCAATGTGAAAGAACACTTGGTCGCGTGGCTAACTATTAGGAAGCATGAAATAAATATTAGTATATAGAATATTAGCTAGCATGTAGAGAGCATAAGTAAAAAACCTAATAAAAATAATTAAGTGTACTCAGGAAATAGGAGGTACAGGCGCATGAATACTGAATCAATTTGCATGCACCAATAGCACAATAGCAGTTAATAGGCGGCAATAGTATGCCAATTCAAAAATATTTATATATATTTCTATAAATGTTGGGGATTTATGTTGAATTATTGTATAGTCTATGTTATAGATATGGCCCGAAGGCAAAGAAATTATTAAACACACAACCTAAGTAATAAATTGATATTTTTTGTACGATCTATTTGAACCTTAAATGGCGGAGGACTTTGATATTCAAATTTTATGTTAATTTGAAAGTCGGAAATAAGAATTGTAAAATTAAGAAAGGAGAACCATCACTCGCCAGCCAAATGCCACCATGAGAGGACCCTAAATATTTAAGAGCGTAATACCTTGCTATAAATTGTAAAAGCTAAAGTTAGATCAAATTATTAAATTTCTTAAAGGACTTTGTGATGCTCTTGTAAAGCAGAAGTCATTTTCAATTTCAAATATTTTTGTAACCCCTTGGAAGAGACGATTCCGGCTACCATATTCCAGGACCACCAGGAGTTGGATCGACATCGGCGGCTTATAAGAAGATTTTCGACACGTGAGTGATAAATATTGAATTAGTGATGGGCGCCCTAGTGCTTCGAATCTATAATAATCAAAGCTAGCTCGTCGAAAGGGTTTTTATTATAAATTAAGAATTTAATAAAAAATACTTGCGCAAGTAAAATTAGTATTAAAGGTATTTTTATTGAAGGAAAAAATAGATCAATACATTTCAGAAAATTCTATTGAATCAAAGAAGTATAAAATCTAGGCTATTAAAACATATTCATAGGATCTTTAATATTTGCAATATAATTTGCGATAGTTTGTTATAGCTCTAATTCACTGGATGAATTGCTCTACCTATTCCATCAGGTGCCGAATCTTGCACCCTGAGATAAAATATATATTCAATACAAAGAAATCTACTAAGTACTAGAGAATTTATATATATATATATTTGGATTATTAGTTGCCAATTTATCAATTGATCTCAATGAACCTATTTTTATTTGAATTGTCCAAGTCGACAAGTATTAGCAAGCACATATCGCAGCTACATGCAGAAGGATGCATATGATTTTAAGATAAAGGCACATGGTAATGATTCGTGCCATAAATTTAGAGTATAAAGTTTGGCCTGTGATATTTTACTGATTTCAATTATTGTTCTATTTTTATTTTATATTATATTTTTTATCGCTCTTATATATTTTTTGCCTCGATCTATTTTTGCATTATTTGTTAATATATGTATCAAAATGTTTATGGTGTGCAATTATTTTAATTCCTCAACACTATAGTATAAGTATCATATTTATATATATTTATTTTTTTAATGAATTACAAGAGTTATAGGGGAAGCTCATACCTGGGCCTATAAAGATTTTATGAGACTGAATCCTATTAAAAAACCACGACCTAATTATATAATTATATCAAATATTCATGCTCTACCGACTGATGCCAAGCAGGAGGCTAATCGTTATTTAAATAAAGAATAACGTGACATATATAAAAGCGAAATGGCACTCACTCACTGACTGACTGACTGACTGACTCACTCACTCACTCACTCACTCACTCACTCGCATAACTAAAAATCTACCAAACCAAAAACGTTCAAATTGGGTAGGTATGTTCAGTTGGCCCTTTAGAGGCGCACTAAGAAATCTTTTGGCAATATTTTAACTCTAAGGGTTGTTCTTAAGGGTTTGAAGTTCGTCTTTTAGCATGTATATTCTTCTTCTCCCAATCTCTTAATTATAATTGAAATTTCCATATCATATGTTACTATAGAACTATAATCTAGATAGAGTACCTCTTTGAAACAGTTGTTAACTGGCAACTAAATTAATAATTTTGTCAGGTTGGCATTAAGTTGAGTTGACTTTGTTAGGTTGGCATCAAGTTGAAGATTTAAATACATTTATCGCGGAAAAATTGATTGGGCACTGCTACTTCAATCCTGGGAATATTATATTACTAGCCGTTAGGCTCGCTTCGCTCGCCATATCCGTTTAGCCAGACGTTTAGTCTGGACCCCCGACTGGATTGTCCTAACATATGATAAAAATGCTCAAATGAAAAATGCAGGCGAGCGAAGCGAGCCTGCTGATCTCATTCTTGGACGATCCAGTCAGGGGTCTCTGGCTAGACGGATATGGCGAGCGAAGCGAGCCTGATGGCTAGTATTATATATGATCTACTTTGAAGATAGGATCAATCAGACTATAGAATTATCCATAATCAATCAGCTGACAAGATTATCCATTGCATGCATTACACAGATGTCTGGCTGTGTCTATTTCTATGAGGTTAGGGTTTCAATATTTTTTATGATGCATGCCCATCAGTATCAATATGCTCACATTTGGAAAACAAATTAAATAGGTGAATGAAAATGAAATAAAAAATGATTGAATGAACTGAATAATGCCGAAGAAATTATTATATTCTTGATTGAAAAAAAATAATTTTTAAATAGTTGAAAAATATTTTTATTAGATGGAAAGATTATCACGAAACTGGATAAATCATCATATAGGATACAAATTGAAACGTGAACTGAGTTTACTAGTAGTTCTGTGAACAGTAGAACTCACACAGTATTCTCATCCGCAAGTACATAATTGAAACTATAGACCTTATGGAAATACAGCAATAGACTGGCTTCTCCACACATCTGTGTAATAACTTGTCAGCTGATTTATGATGAATAATTCTATAGTCTGATTTTTAATTTTAGTTGGGCCAAACTTATACGCTACGGTAGCAACGAGTATTGATTGTATCAATCGATTGTATTAATTGTATTAATACAGTGGAAAAACGGTTTCAGGAAGAAAGCTGAGCCGAGGATAAATGGTTTTATCTTTAAAAGCCTCAAGGAAGAGCTCTGGCATCAAAAGTTGCAGGGTTTTTGGAAACGTGTAACACAGCAGGAAAAGATGTAGACATTGTATGGAAAGATTTCCAAAATCACACAACAGATACAGCCAAAGAAGTACTAGGTATTAGCAAGGGTATTCTGAAATATGGAAAAGACCCCAACTGGTGGATTGAAGATGTAAAACATTTCTGCAAGAAAAGAAGTTGATTTTCAAAACCTGGCAAACATCAAAAGAAGAGTCAGATCGCCAAAAATATGTTGCTGCTAAGAAGCTGACTAGAAAGGATTGTTGCATGCCATCGGGCGGCAGCTAGAGAGGATATGTACAATAGATTGGAAAAAGCAGGTACAGACCAGGAAATTTTCAGAATTGCAAAACTCAGAAATAAACAGAATAAGGATATAAAACAGAATAAGTATGTGAGAAAATCCACTGGAACACTGTTAACTTCAGATAATGATATCAATGAAAGATGGCATGAGTATTACAACCACCTATTAAATTAAGAGTTCCCACGAGAGACACTACCTAGCCTACCTTTGGTGCAGGGCCCTATAAGAGCAGTTGCGCTGGAAGAAGTGAAAGCTGCCCTTCGCAAAATGAAAAATAGCAAAGCAACAGGACCTGATAAAGTACCTGCAGAGCTCTTCAAAATATGCAGCGAGTCAAGTACAGTGTGGCTAACAAACCTCTTCAACCTCATACTTACAAAGGGTAAAATGCCTGATGGATTGAGGCAGAGAAACTTAGTGCCTTTTTACAAGAACAAGGGTGATGTGGCAGACTGTGGCAATTACCATGCAATTAAGCTAACATTACATGCACTTAAGATCTGGGAAAGTGTGCTTGTGGAAAGACTCAAAGAATTAACCACAGTTACACCTAATCAATGTGGCTTCACTAGTGGGGTAGGCACAATAGATGCTATACACACCATGAAAATCTTGATGGAAAAATACAAAGCACTAAAGAAGGACCTTCATCTGGTCTTCATAGATCTTGAGAAAGCGTTCGAGAGCTTATATGGCAGGCACTACGGGCACAACTGGTTCCTGAACAATACATCAGAATCCTCAAGGACATGTATCATGACATCAAGACTGGAGTCCTCAGCCCTGCTGGTATTGGTCCGGAATTTTAAGTCAAGGTCGGGGTGCACCAGGGATCCACTTTTAGTCCACTGTTGCTCAACATAGTCATGAACTACATTACCGCACACCTTCAGAAGCCAGAACCTTGGTCGCTTCTATATGCAGATGACATAGTCCTTATAGCAGAAACTTTACAACAGGTTCAAATAGATTTAGCAGCATGGTGCACATTATTATAAAGTCGAGGGCTGAGAGTAAGTCGTACTAAAACAGAATACATGCACTGTAACTTCTCAGGAATCAGAACATCTAACATCAGCGTGACACAACCTCAGCTTGATGGCACTCCTTTAAAACAAGTTGACCACTTCAAATACTTGGGATCTACTCTTGCATGTACAGCCTCCGTTGACAGAGATATCAAGGACCGGATAACAGCTGCATGGCTGAAATGGCGATCATTGACGGGAGTCATCTGAGATGCAGAAATGCCCATCGAGGTCAAAGGAAACATATATAAGAGAGCAATCAGGCCAGTTTTAATGTATGGATCTGAATGTTGGGCTATGCGAAAGTCAGATGAACAACAAATTCATGTTACAGTGATGAAGATGCTCCAGTGGTCGGGAGGTGTAACCCTGAAAGACAAAGTTGGGGATGAATATGTAAGAGGAACATTTAAAGTTGATAATATAACTGATAACCTAAGGGAAAATCGCTTGTGCTGGTACGGGCACGTTATGAGACACAGTGAGGATCACATGACCAGACTCATCATGAAAATTGAACAGCCTAGGAGACGCCCTGGTAGACCACCGATAACCTGGATGGGTACCATTTCCAAGGATATGAGGACGACGGATTTAGAGCCTGAACTGACTCAACAATGCCCGGAATGGTGGAAAAGGATTAGGAGGGCCAACCCCAAGAGAAATGGGACATAGGCTCAGGAGAAGAAGAAGGTTGATTGTATTAATGTTGGCCTCCCATTTAGCTAGATCTACTTCTTATCTTTATATTTGTTTTGCCTGGAGATATTGCTTATTATATTTCTTTTTATCCTCATCAGAGGGGCTAGGTTTGCTCTGATAATTTAGTGACAGGACTATATTCTTGAGCAATTGAAGTCTAGGTGTGTACCATGACTTATTTTTCCTTTTTTTATGAGTCTGGCAACTTTGTAGCTTCAGTGCTCTTGAAGGAAAAATGTTCTCAAATGCTTCTATGATTTTTTTGAAAAACGTATCAAATAAATCTTCTGGGTTATCCGACAGCCAGGGAGTATCATTGTCCAGTTCACATTAGCTAATGCCATACCGTATTCAATAGTGGAATAGTGGAAACTTATCAGGATCGATTTTTCTCACTGATTTTTTATAAAGATTGTGCCAGGGCAAAGTATGGGAGGTGTCACTCACCACGCTCTGCCAAACATCTATCACCACTGCATCGTGATCGGCAATCAAAGGGTCTTGAACAACTACATTATAGCTCCAAGTGTCAAGAGAAGTAGCAACAGTATCCAAGCAATTCCTCGAGTGGCGCATGATTTGTTATGTACATTCCATGACTTTGGAGTATGCACCTAAATGTGTGATAAATACTGTCATT
>NW_024093443.1:0-12090 GCF_014356525.2 Nilaparvata lugens | reverse complement strand
CTGGTTACCTACAACCCTTCCCCTCCGCTGACGGCGTGAATATCGAGCCCAAAGATTGAAAGTGGTATAATATGATAGCTGTAGACTTGTTACTTCGATTTCCATAGGATTTTTCTTGATTACTCATACCCTGGCGGCGGCAAGGGACCTGGATACCTACAGCCCTTCCCCCCCGCTGACGGCGTGATTATCGAGCCCAAAAATTGAAAGTGGTATCATATGATAGCTGTAGACTTGTTACATCGATTTCCGTGAAATTATTATGAAATGCAAGTTCCCTGGCGGCGGCAAGGGACCTGGTTACCTACAACCCTTCCCCCCCGCTGACGGCGTGATTATCGAGCCCAAATATTGAAAGTGGTATAATATGATAGCGGTAGACTTGTTACATCGATTTCCCTCAGATTTTTCTTGATTACTCATACCCTGGGGGCGGCAAGGGACCTGGTTACCTACAACTCTTCCCCCCCGCTGACGGCGTGATTATCGAACCCAAAAATTGAAAGTGGTATAATATGATAGCTGTAGATCTTTTACATCGATTTATATCGGATTTTTCTCGATTACACATACCCTGGGGGCGGCAAGGGACCTGGATACCTATAACCCTTCCCCCCCGCTGACGGCGTGATTATCGAGCCCAAAAATTGAAAGTGGTATCATATGATAGTCGTGGACTTGTTACATCGATTTATATCGGATTTTTCTCGATTACACATACCCTGGGGGTGGCAAGGGACCTGGTTACCTACAACCCTTCCCCTCCGCTGACGGCGTGAATATCGAGCCCAAAAATTGAAAGTGGTATAATATGATAGCTGTAGACTTGTGACATCGATTTATATCGGATTTTTCTCGATTACACATATCCTGGGGGTGGCAAGGACCTGGTTACCTACAACCCTCCTCCCCCGCTGACGGCGTGATTACCGAGCCCAAAAATTGAAAAGGGTATCATATGATTGCTGAAGACTTGTTCCATCGATTTCTATCGGTTTTTTCTTGATTACACATACCCTGGGGGCGGCAAGGGACCTGGTTACCTACAACCCTTCCCCCCCGCTGACGGCGTGAATATCGAGCCCAAAAATTGAAAGTGGTATCATATGATAGTCGTGGACTTGTTACATCGATTTATATCGGATTTTTCTCGATTACACATACCCTGGGGGTGGCAAGGGACCTGGTTACCTACAACCCTTCCCCCCCGCTGACTGCGTGATTATCGAGCCCAAAAATTGAAAGTGGTATAATATGATAGCTGTGAATTTGTTACATGGATTTCCATTGGATTTTTCTCGATTACACATACCCTGGGGGCGGCAAGTGACCTGGTTACCTACAACCTTTCCCCCCCGCTGACGGCGTGAATATCGAGCCCAAAAATTGAAAGTGGTATAATATGATAGCGGTAGACTTGTAACATCGATTTCCATAGGATTTTTCTCGATTACTCATACCCTGGGGGCGGCAAGGTACCTGGTTACCTACAACCCTTCCCCCCCGCTGACGGCGTGATTATCGAGCCCAAAAATTGAAAGTGGTATAATATGATAGCTGTAGACTTGTTACATCGATTTCCATCGGATTTTTCTCGATTACACATACCCTGGGGGCGGCAAGGGACCTGGTTACCTACAACCCTTCCCCCCCGCTGACGGCGTGATTATCGAGCCCAAAAATTGAAAGTGGTATAATATGATAGCTGTAGATTTGTTACATGGATTTCCATCGGATTTTTATCGATTACACATACCCTGGGGGCGGCAAGTGACCTGGTTACCTACAACCCTTCCCCCCCGCTGACGGCGTGATTATCAAGCCCAAAAATTGAAAGTGGTATCATATGATAGCTGTAGACTTGTTACATCGATTTCCGTTAATTATTTTGAAAAACAACTTCCCTGGGGGCGGCAAGGGACATGGTTACCTACAACCTTCCCCCCCGCTGGCGGCGTGATTATCGAGCCCAAAAATTGAAAGTGGTATAATATGATAGCTGTAGATTTGTTACATGGATTTCCATCGGATTTTTATCGATTACACATACCCTGGGGGCGGCAAGGGACCTGGTTACCTACAACCCTTCCCCCCCGCTGACGGCGTGATATCGAGCCCAAAAATTGAAAGTGGTATCATATGATAGCTGTAGACTTGTTACTTCGATTTCCGTTTAATTATTTTGAAAAACAACTTCCCTGGGGGCGGCAAGGGACCTGATTACCTACAACCCTTCCCCCCCGCTGACGGCGTGAATATCGAGCCCAAAAATTGAAAGTGGTATCATATGATAGCTGCAGACTTGTTACATCGATTTATATCGGATTTTTCTCGATTACACATACCCTGGGGGCGGCAAGGGACCTGGTTACCTACAACTCTTCCCCCCCGCTGACGGCGTGATTATCGAACCCAAAAATTGAAAGTGGTATAATATGATAGCTGTAGATCTTTTACATCGATTTATATCGGATTTTTCTCGATTACACATACCCTGGGGGCGGCAAGGGACCTGGTTACCTACAACCCTTCCCCTCCGCTGACGGCGTGAAAATCGAGCCCAAAAATTGAAAGTGGTATCATATGATAGTCGTGGACTTGTTACATCGATTTATATCAGATTTTTCTCGATTACACATATCCTGGGGGTGGCAAGGGACCTGGTTACCTACAACCCTCCTCCCCCGCTGACGGCGTGATTACCGAGCCCAAAAATTGGTAACCAAAAATTGAAAAGGGTATCATATGATTGCTGAAGACTTGTTCCATCGATTTCTATCGGCTTTTTCTTGATTACACATACCCTGGGGGCGGCAAGGGACCTGGTTACCTACAACCCTTCCCCTCCGCTGACGGCGTGAATATCGAGCCCAAAAATTGAAAGTGGTATAATATGTTAGTCGTAGACTTGTTACATCGTTTTATATCAGATTTTTCTCGATTACACATACCCTGGAGGCGGCAAGGGACCTGGTTACCTACAACCCTTCCCCCCCGCTGACGGCGTGATTATCGAGCCCAAAAATTGAAAGTGGTATCATATGATAGCTGTAGACTTGTTACATCGATTTCCGTTAAATTATTATGAAATACAAGTTCCCTGGGGGCGGCAAGGGACCTGGTTACCTACAACCCTTCCCCCCCGCTGACGGCGTGAATATCGAGCCCAAAAATTGATAGTGGTATAATATGATAGCGGTAGACTTGTTACATCGATTTCCATCAGATTTTTCTTGATTACTCATACCCTGGGGGCGGCAAGGGACCTGGTTACCTACAACTCTTCCCCCCCGCTGACGGCGTGATTATCGAGCCCAAAATTTATAGTGGTGTAATATGATAGCTGTAGATTTGTTACATCGATTTATATCGGATTTTTCTCGATTACACATACCCTGGGGGCGGCAAGGGACCTGGTTACCTATAACCCTTCCCCCCCGCTGACGGCGTGATTATCGAGCCCAAAAATTGAAAGTGGTATCATATGATAGCTGAAGACTTGTTCTATCGATTCTCATCAATTTTTCCTGGAATACACTTTCCCTGGCGGCGACAAGGGACCTGGTTTTATACATTAACCCCCCCTCCCCTGCCAATAACGTTTTTCCTCCGCCCGCACCGTAATTATTGAGCCCAAAATTTGAAAACGGTATAGAATGAAAGCCCAAAATTCTCTCTATCCAATGACACCTTCATCTTCAAGATCGGTGATGGTGGCGGGCTAACCGTGAAGCTGGCCCGCCAATGTATAAACCCTTATTAAACCCATTTCCGGTTGAGCCCAAAAATTGAAACTTGGTTATTCTGGAAGCCCAAAAAAAGCCCTAAATATTGGCATATGTTTCAAATTTTGGGCTCGATATAGTGGGGCGGCAAGGGACCTGGTTACCTACAACCCTTCCCCCCCGCTGACGGCGTGTTTATCGAGCCCAACAATTGAAAGTGGTATCATATGATAGCTGAAGACTTGTTCTATCGATTCTCATCAATTTTTCCTGGAATACACTTTCCTGGCGGCGACAAGGGACCTGGTTTAATACATTAACCCCCCCTCCCCCTGCCTATAACGTTTTTCCTCCGCCCGCAGCGTAATTATTGAGCCCAAAATTTGAAAATGGTATAGAATGAAAGCCCAAAATTCTCTCTATCCAATGACACCTTCATCTTCAAGATCGGTGATGGTGGCGGGCTAACTGTGAAGCAGGCCCGCCGAATTTGAAAACTGAATTCGAAGTCTCTCACGGTCGTATTTTTTGAGCCCAAAATTTGAAAATGGTATAGAATGAAAGCCCAAAATTCACTCTATCAAATGACACCTTCATCTTCAAGATCGGTGATAGTGGCGGGCTATCCGTGAAGCTGGCCCGCCAATGTATAAACCCTTATAAAACCCATTTCCGGTTGAGCCCAAAAATTGAAACTTGGTTATTCTGGAAGCCCAAAAAAAGCCCTAGATATTGGCATATGTTTCAAATTTTGGGCTCGATATGGTGGGGCCAGCTTCACGGCGGTCTTAAAATAATGTTTTTCTATTTGAATCTACTATATTATCATTGTATTCATCTGTAACAATCTAATGTTCATATATATCTTGAACGTCTTTGAAACAGTAATTATTTGATTTTAATGTATTCTTAAATCTCAAAATAAATATTTTTTTGAAATTTCCATAATCAATTATTTTTTGAAATCTCACTAGTCGATTAATGCTTCAATTAATCGAAGCTATCTGACATTGATTAAAAAATAATCGAATATTCCTCAAAAACATTGATTATTCTGATTAATCGATACCCATCCCCACTCTCAAGGTCAAGCAAAAATCAACATTAGTAGGGACGTTCCGATACCGATGCTCTTTGGATACTTGGTATCGAAACGGTATCGATATTAGTAAAGTATTGAATGTGTATGAAGTACAGTATGTAATGTATGTATAAACAACATTACTCACCTATACTGCAGTGTATAATCATAGAGAATATCCCATGGTCTGCTATGATATAGGTTGTTCATGTTCCAAATTCCAAACAGATTTTTAGTCAACTCAAACCGATTTACTGTCTATTATTAATAGTTTTGGCCACATGAGATTGCAAAGCTGTTATGAGAGACTAACAGCATCACATAGCTTCACTAAAATGAAGTACATGGATTATTGGCTTGAGTTATTAAAAATTGGAAAATAAACGCCCTATACCATGGGATATCTTCTTTTGCTATATTCCCTCTATGAAATAATACAATATAATCAATGAATGTATATATTTTTTCTGAGCAGACGGTCAGTTTTGTCATAGGCCCTTATTACAATATCATAGGCCTACACATTTTAATATCTAGGTAGGTCTACTATAATTGAAATATTCAATAATCTTCCAACTACTCATCCACTCATATTTAGAAAAATATTATTAATATAAAGCATAATTCTAAAGTTTCAAACAGCAAAGTTTCTATTTTTTAAAAATATAATGTTTCATTTGGCCAAGTTGACTCAGAATCAACCCATTTAAAATGCTTTAATCACTGAAACACTAAATATTTGTATATCATAATGTTGTATGATTGGGTTGGCAGTGGTTGTTATTGGCAGTAATTATTATTGTTGTTGGCAGTACCTAATGTACAAATATGAGTCATCCACCAGCCTCCCGTCCTTGGGAAGGGGTATCATTTGATTTATTTGATTTTGGTGGAGCAAGCTATCTCACAGTTACCGTATTGATTCTTATTCCAACTGGATAGAAGTTGAGAAAATTAATAATAAGTCTGCATACTGTGTCATAGAGAAGTTGAAGATGATTTTGACACATTTTGGTGTTCCTGATTATTTTCTGTCGGATAATGTACCATTCTCTAGTGGTGAATTCAAGTCCTTTGCACATGAATGGAATTTTTGAACTATTACAAGTAGTCCTTATTATGCTCGTAGTAATAATTGGCTTGCTGAGAAAGGTGTTTCTATTTCTAAAAGTTTGTTGAGACGTTCTGCTAGTAGTTGGCAATTTTTTTGCTGGATTATAGAAACTCTCCATTGAATAGAGTGAATGCAAGCCTAGCTCAACTTTTTCTGAATAGGATGCTCAAATCGAAATTACCCACAAGTTCTCTTCTTTTGAAGCCTATAGTATTGTGTAAAGTTAGTAGGAACAACACAAATGAGCGTCATTATAATAGATCAGCCCGTCCTCTTCCTGAATTTGAGAGAGGGAGTAATGTTTCAATAAGAAAGTCTGGGTCTCAATTATGGGTGCCAAGTGAAGTTGTTGATAAGCTTGATGCTCCTAGGAGTTATATAGGTAGTTAGGGATGAGGTTGGTAAGGAATACCGCCGGAATAGAAGCATGTTGAGAATATCGTTAAACAAAGTGGTGTACAAAACCAGTAGTGATGATGCTCTGGGTCCAATTTCAGATGGCAATCTGCCACAAGGGTCACACATGGCCAATTGCCACAGAATCCACATTCAGGGGAGACTGACCATCCTGAGGAAGTTGCAGGGCCAATGAGTAGAGTAGCTGAGTAGGTAGACAAATAAAAAAGCCTAAATACCTACAAGACTATGTTTAATTTATTAATTGTGTCTATTTTGAAATAATTATGTAACTTACATGTAGTCTGATTTTTGTATTATGTAATTGTGTGTAGGTAGTTTTGTTTTTTTCCTTGCAGCAAAATTAATATTTGGACATTAATAATATTATTACTGTGCTTTCCAACAATATTATCATATTTGTTACATACCGTACTTTATACTTATATTGTACTCAGTTTTTATAAAGGAGGAAGGTGTAGGCTATCATAATTATGTTGTATGATTGGATTGGCAGTGGTTGTTGTGTGTGTAACATGTTACATGGCCGAGAGTGGCTGGAGAATTTATAATAAATAATCCCGAAGTGCATAAATGTTGTTTTAATAATTAATAGTGATACCCAATTGATACAATTTGCACTCAGTTGCAAGTCTTATGTTTATAGGTAGTGTGAAATACAATATTTACATACCGTACCATAACTGATTATTTGATTTACTTAGATAATTAAATTATCAGGAAATTTTCCTGAGGTTTCAGAAATCTTTATACTCTTTTGAAATATCATCTATAGGAAAGTGTATTTTCTATGCCCTAGAAGCACATTATACATAATATTCTGTGCTAGAAGAACTAACTTATACTACGATCCACGTTATAATGGCAGTAGATAAAGATAGGAGACCAACGTTGCTAATTGTCTGTCTTAATTTATTAAGTTTCTACATTGTTAAAAACGGATTTGGCAACGCTGTGGAGCTTTAGAAAGATAGCGTTAGGTATCTGTTTTGACTAATGATAGACAAAGATAGCAACACCAATGTTAATCAAATACTGCCATTATAATGTGGACCACACTATAATTCTCACGCTTTCGATACTGCTGTTTCGATACTCCAACTTGTGTATCGATACCTGTAAAGTATCGCATCTTCCGATACCACCGGTATCGAAAGCAAAATATCGATACCGACGTTCCTTGGCAACTGAACCAAGCGCCAATGCTAATGCTAACAAACACAGAGGAGGTTTTACGTATTGATTTATTCTCCAGTATTTTTAGTTATAATAACGCTAGAATCATGGAATCTATTGTAAGTATCTATTCCTTTATCACTGTATCTTTTATTATTTAAGTAAGATCTTTTTCTTGTTTTGTTAGTATATAGGATACTTACTTAGGCTATAGTCTAAAGCTGCATTTACACCAAAGCTATTAACAAAATTTTAATAACTTAATCCTTATAGATTCTTTTAGATTGAACATAACTTATCATACACATGATGAACATATGTGTCTGTCAAGTTGATAGAATCTATAAGGATTAAGTTAATAATATTTTGTTAATAACTTTGGTGTAAACCCAGCTTAACATATTTCATTAGTAATTGATAAGCATCAATTACTAATAGGCTATAGCCTACTTGGACTTGGTACTCGAGATACCAATACCAGACAGAATTTGACAGATCAAAATTAAAATTTTATTCTAATATTTCATGTTTGGTTGAGCCAAAACAGTATGAAATCTTTAATTGAAATTTGAATAAAATGTGGTTAATGTTGAAAAGTATAACTTGGGTATTTCATTTATTTATACATTTATAGTTACAACATCATTCTCAACTATTAATGATTGGGAGGTTCATATTATTATGGCTACCGTAATAATGACAGTGGAGAAAGATAGGAGAGCAGGGTTGCCATTCTTCTGCCTTGCCACTGCCTTCTATATAAAGGATAGGTGATACTGGTATTTCTGATGTACAGTAATAAGGCAATATTAACTGTTCATTCTTGTTTGAAATAAAAAATAATTTTTAAATTCATTGATCAATAATTAGGCTTTTTATTTTCATTATATTTCCAATAATTAAATAATAAATTTTCATATTTGAGATTAGCCTAAATAATATTCATCTATTTCATTAACATGACCAACTGCAAGTAATAATCCATTTTGAACTATTTTTAAGGACACTACAGTCTAATATCTTTGAATATTAGTTATTAAAACTAGTACTCACTGTGGAGTGCTTTCGGATTTTTAAAAATATACTGTGTTTTTTTAAATACATTCTTTATTCAAACACTAGTTTTAATAACGAATATTCAAAGATATTAGACTGTAGTGTCCTTAAAAGTAGTTCAAAATTGGACTAAATAAAAAATGTTTCTGTAACGATTCAAACACCCCGCTCTCATAGGATATTAATTATTAGAATAGCGGAGTCATCACTCAGGCCACCAAATTGGACTTTTGAACTGGTGAGCTGAGAGAGTGATGACCGCGTAGAGGCGAAACTAGAGGGAGAACGTTCCGAGACGCGCTAGAGGAAGGTTGTGCTTGAGATAGTGAGATGTAGTTTTTAGTAATGTGATTGAGGAGTGGATATGTTTAGAGAGAGAGAGTATAGATGTTTGTTATGGGATTTTTTCAATAGAGTGAGATTGTTTTAGTGAATTTGCGTATTTATTTAATAATATTATCCTATAAAAGTAGCAGGGCCCAGGACCCAAAAAACCTGGTGGTGGCAGCTCTACTGGAGAGCACTGTCATGCTCGCCACGCACGCCACAAGTGGTGACTTGGCGGTGGGATCCGAACTCTGAAAACTTTTTAAAAGTATTTCAACCGTGAAAGAACAGTAAAAATTGTCTCCGAAAGATAATATTGGTGCCGTGATAGTTTCAAAGTTTATTGTTAAGCATTACTAAATTTTAATTCGCTTTTAAATGTGTGTACGTGATTGCGTTGAACTCTTGATTATGTGTATTATGTATTTCGTTAGTTTGTGAAGATGAAGAGAACTTTATTAACTACCAAATAATGATCAGTATAAATTTATTTCTACATGAATTCGGACAAAAGGTGAAATTTCTTCAATTCATAGTTCAATATATCAAATCCGTGCAGTAATATTTTCTAAATAACGTTGACGTCTCAAAAATGATGCAGCTAAAAAATTATTAATTCAATTTTAAAGACTGTTGAACAGTGAGTTCGAAAATTATTCGGATGAAATATGAAACCGAGCGCGATTGTTGAACTCTGGAAAGCGGAAGTGTCTTGAGTCAGCAGAACGCGCGGCAGCGAACCAGCGAAACGTTGAGGTGGGGATTGGCAGAGGTGTGACGTGGGCTTCCTCCAACTTTTGGGTGTTGGCGAATACGTCACCAGGTTCATCGCTCTTCAGGCTACACGACTCCATAGAGACTGTCGCTGTCATTCTACCAGCTGTTCGGCGGATGACAACTGTAATAACATGGATCTACTACTGGGGCAACGTTTGCGGCATTCTACAATGAGATGAAGACATCAATTAAATTTGGTGAGCATTTATACAGCTCTTTCTATATTGAAAATATTTAGAATATTAGAATATATATAGAATTGTTATGTTGGAGATAGACTTCCCGATGAATTCATTTTATGATAGGTCTACATTCGTTTATTTAGAGCTCATATCAAATTATTAATGTTCATTTATGCTGAATCGATCAGGTCAGATATCAATATTGTTTATTATAAAATAATTAAGATGAAAAGATTTCAGGAAATTATCTAGGTCACACAAAGCTGATAGATTAAATTTATTGTTTTATGAGAGTATTTATTTATGCAAATGAAAGGTTAATTATAAAAATTTAAAATGGCTGAGAGAGTTAATTTTGAAGGGCAGGAAGTGGAAGTTCAAGCTGCTTTTGAAGCGCTATCAGCTAGATAAATCAACTTAGTATCACACTAAACGAAACTGTAACAGAGACCTAAATAGAACCGATACAAATTTAGTAGATGTAGAACTTGTTACACCCCCTGAGCAAAATGTCAAACCAAATTTCGATCTAGTTAGCAGTATTCCAACATTCGATGGAGAGCAGTCAGATCAAATCCATTCTTTTCTTGACACTGTTGATGGAATCTCTCACTTGTGTGGCTGGTCAGAATTTCAAAAGACACAAATTATCAGATTAAAACTTACCGGAAGTGCATTATGTTTTTCAAGTCAGATGATAGGTGTAGGAACGCAAAATCTGCAGCTGAAATTAGAGCAGCTTTGGTTGAGCGTTTTGGTGATAGCCTACCAAGTCGCTATTACTATGAGCAATTGGCATCAATCCAACAAAATAAAGGAGAGTCAATTGAAAAATATGCAGACCGAGTCATGAACATTAGTAGGAAGACGATTAGAGTAACAGCAAGTGATGAAGCTAATAAAATACTAAGGGAAGAAGCTGATAGGAGAGCCATGGAGTCATTCCTAAGAGGATTACTTGCGAAATAGGGAAACAAACTCAAATCAAATTCCCAACATCCTTTAAAGAAGCAGTAGCAACAGCCATAGCGATTTCCAACCTAGATAGAAAAACCTTCCAAAATGAACAGGAGCCATCTAGAAAAGTATTAGCACAATAACTCAAAAAATTGTTATAACTGTGGGAAGATGGACACATCGCTAGACATTGTAGGAAGAGAGTTGTACACACTGACACCAACAAGTGGGCATTAGAGTTTGTAACTTTTGTAAGAAAAAGGGTCATCTAGAAACTGAATGTAGAATGAAACAATATTCCGCAGATAAAATTTGTAACAATTGCAACAAGCGAGGACATCTTGCACACAATTGTTGGGGAAGTGGGAAAAAGATAAATGACAACCGAAAAGATCAAGAGAAGTGTTTAAACGACAACGGGGAGCTCAAGACCGCCGTTGGGAACCCCAAACATTAGTAAATTCAGATCACTTTTGTAATAGGTCTGGACAGGCGAGACGAAGTAAGCCCAAAATTGTAACTACATTATGCCAAAATAGTGCCGAAGAACTAGTTGTGGATGGTAGTATTGGAGGAGTGGAAGGAAAGATTGTAGTTGATACGGGAGCACAAGTATCCCTTATCACAAGACAAATCGTAACTGGCACAATCACTCCAAGCAACATCCTAATTAGAGGCATCGCTGGAGCCCTTATGCGAGTGCATGGGACAGTGAGGCAAGTTATAAAACTGAATGGGATGGAGGTAAAATGCGACTTAATAGTAGTTGACTTACCAGACACCTATATTGCAATACTGGGATATGATGTTCTCAAAATTAAAAAGTCAGTCATAGACCTTGATCGTAGTATATTATTTATGGAGGGAAGGCAAGTTGCGCGACTTTATGAAAGAAACAGTTCCAATGAAGATTACAAAAAGAGTGGCTATATGAAGGTTGAAGAAGAAAATACCGGTACTCAATCAAAAACTATAAGTATGAAAAGTGAAGGAAGTACTCAAACAGATTTTACAAATTCAAAGATAGAAGAAAATTATATCCAATCAAAACCGATAACTTCAAAATTACCCTCAGAATCGACAGTTCATGTTAATGCGTATTGTAGAACCAATCTCACAATACCTGCTAGGTCGGAGAGAAAGTACAAATCAAATTGGGAAAAAACAATAAAGAATTCAAAAATGAATTAGAAAACAAAGTAATAATAACAGAGCCGTAACAGTCAAAGTTCATGGAATTTTAATAGCTCGAAGTCTTTCTAAAGTAATGAATGGTAT
>NW_024093442.1:0-12050 GCF_014356525.2 Nilaparvata lugens | reverse complement strand
TAAAACGCCTATACTTCAGTTTCCAGATCTTCAACACCCTTTACATTAACAACAGATGCTAGTGGGGAAGCAATAGGAGGTGTACTATCCCAAATGAGAAACCGGTTGCTTTTGCAAGCAGGAAACTTACTCCGGCCGAGAGGCGTTATAGTACAATTGAAAGGGAATTTCTTGCTATTGTATGGTGTGTTGAGAATTTTAGACCATACCTTTACGGAAATGAATTTGTGCTAAGAACATGAACTTTTTCCCACTTCGGTCTTTGTTTAGAGTGGGTTTCGAACTCCCTCACTCTATACAGTATTTTGCCCGGCGCCAATCAATTACTATGAATGATAAAATAAATTACTTTACTGTAACTTCACTCACTGTGTGGATACTTATATTTCACTCACTGAACTGATAATAGTATTGAAGAAAAAGATAAAGATAGATAGATCAGGGTCGTGTGTAAGGGAATGTATAAAGTGAAAGGCAAAACAAAGGTTAATCATAAATTTATTATTGAACTTTAAATTTATATGAATTTATAAAAATTGATCAAAAATATAGTAATGATTAGATATAAAACAAGATGATTGAGTTTTTTGAAAGTACAACAGTTCAAGTTTAATTTTAAACAACAAAATTCAACAAACAGTTATTATACTTTATCAGGTTACTTGAAAAATAAGTAATAAAATCAAAATATTGAACACCTCTAGTTAAAATACGATTATAGTCAAAAATAAGAGATTGATAAATTTTAAAGAATGAATATGATTAGGGGAGCCTTGCTTTAAAAAAACTATTATTTGTGCTTAGAAGAAAATTTCAACTGTAAGCTTCAAGAAGTTAATTAAAACTGTATCTACAGATTTGTATTCAGAAGAGCTAAATAATTAAATTTGCTGTTTACTTTGATGCTATTAATTTGATATAGTTATTTGGGCTTTTTAGGGTGGGGTGGTGTGGATTTGAAATGAGAAAAATTGAAAATTCTAAATACAATCTTTACCTGGCTCAGTCAATTCCCTATAGGATAATTGAAGTCTGAAACCAAAAACTCACTCCTACACTGAACACTGTCCAAAATCCAAAGACTCACAGCAACTAACAGCACTCAACTGCCACTAACTGCACTAACTTGCAAGGCATGGTCTGCCTGTTTATATACTAGAACCACACGATTTTCCACCCCTCATCACCCTTCGCCCTCTAGCTCCGCCTACACTCAAACTCTTCAGCTAATATTCTGCTTACAAATTGAATTCAAATATCAATTTGAATTACTATAATGTTTATTATGTTATATCATTTTAAACTATGGCTCCCCTTCATTATTAAAACAAATGATATCATACATTTTACCAATATTAAACTCTAAGTTTGGATACTGACAATTGAATGCATTGATTTGATTAATACAGTATCAATCTTATAAATCTAATATGGCGAATACTTCAATAATAAATACATGAAATGAACAAAATACAATGTCATACAGTACATCATTACAATCGAGTTGAATAAATCAAATTAATAAGATACCAACTAATTACTACTTAATTAATTAAGCAGGTTTCTTATACTCATTGTCAACATGTTTCATCAAACATACCTAATTTATTCTATTTACAAATTTGTCCTTAGCCTATGAATTCGGATTCAACTAACTTAATTAGCTTATAATAATATTGAATTATAATTTATTGTACAACCTTATATTTGTTGAATACTTTATACATATAGCCTAATCTACTTCACGCCTAATTTATAATACATTTACTCATATATCATGTTTATTGTTTTATGTGATCACCATTCAAATAACTGATCATCAAATAATTGCTTCAATAATATTCATATGCTGACCACGTGGTAAAATTGTAGCATATGCTGACCACGTGGTAAAATGTAGCATATGCTGACCACGTGGTACATTGAAAACTACTATCTATATTCTACTACTCTCCCAACTATATATCTATATTGCTATTCACAATCTTCATTTACCTGCCATCACTTATGCTATAGATATATACAAGGGTTGACACAAAGCACAGTGGACCATGTGGTTTCTATTGTAGACGTGTCAGTGACTGACGTTATGTTATCATATATTGTTAGCATTCTCTATGACAGAATGATTTTGTCTCAAACTACTTCGAAAAGAATATAACCCCAGTCATCTGGCTAGGTAGGCTATTCAAATGCATTCTCAATAGTTTCGAGAAACGGTTCTTTTTATTATTCTAGCTCTTCGAGCGTTCATATTCTTTAATACAATATGTTCAGAGCACGTGTTGCAACAAATAACAGAAATCTACAATTTTTAAATCTTAGGAGAGCACGTGGTCGCCATTTGTGGCTCAAACAGATCACATGCCACTTTTATGGATGAATAAGCTGAAAGAAACATCCGCCAGGATAACCAAGTGGAAAGAAAATTGGCTGTTTACTCATCAAATTCAACACATTAAAGTAGTAGATAATGTAGTTGCTGATTATTTATCTCGGATATGATCCTCTACAAGTGAAGCAAATTAATTTGGAAGTGATGGAAAATTGCATTATAAATGATAAACGTAATCAAATAATTCTTGAAAGACAAAACTTTGGAGGTATAACAAAAACTACCCATCGTTATGGCCCAATTCATACTTATACAATTACAATTGGCCTCAGGCGACAGATGATGAACTGAAACATACATAAAGCAGTGATGGTAAGGGGGAAAGTTATTTTATATTTTCCAAGGAAAAATATTTTTGATAAAATTAAGAGCTTTCATAAAGATGAATGCTGGGACTCGAAAATACACTCGATAATTTGTGATAGACAAGTTAAAACAGTTGAAGATAGAAGAGAACAACAAGAAGTTGTAGAACAATATCACATTGGAAGGACCAACCATAGAGGGGAAAAGGAAACGTTGCAACACCTGAAACGGCAGTATTATTGGCTGAATATGGCCAAAACAATAAGAATGTGCTGGGAAAGTGTGCAGCATGCAATATAGCAAAATATGACAGAAAGCCTTACAAGACGCCTCAGATGGTCACACCTACTCCCGCAAGACTAGCAGAAATAATTCAAGTTGACATTTTCTATTACAATAAACTGAAGTATCTTACTACAATCGATTGTTTTACAAGGTGCTTCTGCGTGGATTTTAAAGAATAAAACAGCCAAGTGCATGGAACAAAATTTACTAGCATTTTTTGGGCTCTTCAATACCCCCAACATGTTGTTAATGGATAAAGGGAAAGAATTCGACAACAATCAGTTAAAAAACTTTTAGAGGAACTTGGTATCGACAGCCACTTCACTACAGTAGGACATCCGCAATCTCATGGAATGATGGAACGTTTACATAGCACGCTAACTGAACATTTGCACTTATTAGAAGTTGATAGAAACATCTGTGGGGAGAAAGCAATGGCAAGAGCTATTCTGGCATATAATAGTAGCATACATTCTTCAACAAATGTTTCACCATTTGAGTTAGTTGAGCATCCAGAGGAGCATAGAGAAGTGGAGAGAAAAATCATGAACGAGAAAGTTCGGAGGACAAAAAAGTATAATTTGGAGGTGGCTGAAGACATGAATAAAATAAAAGTAGGTGAAATAATCTTCAAGAAAAATCATCACAAGAGAACGAAATCGGATCATAGATTGTTGGACCTATGAAGTGATTGATCTACTGCATAGGAACCGAGTGGAGGTGAAAAAGCAACACAACAATGGACGAGGTAGACATGAAATTGTGCATTTGAGTGAGATTAGAAGATCAAAAAGGAACTATAATGAAGATGAGTAAGGAAAGATTTCCAAAATGTTTTTATCATGTGTGTTTTCCATGTTTTGTTTTTATGAGTTCTATTTACATCTCTATAATAGAGATAGTAATGACTGGAGGGGGGTAGTTACGGAAGCCTCAGCTGATGTCTTTCACTATCTCTATGGAGACAGCTGAGATTATGATGTTGATTAAATAAACAATCATTCTTTGTCTGAGTTTGAATGAGACGTTTTATTCCTATCTACTTAACTTTAGAACATAGAGGATCACCTCTTTTAAACAAAAAAAATCACTTTTTCTCACATTTTTTGCAATATCTCAAAAACTACTGAAGTTACGAACCTGAAATTAGTTTCATTGGATTCCTCATTTGATTTTACATAAGATTGCACTAGTTCAAAACATATTTCAGTCATGAAAAAATTATAAAAAATAAAAATATATAGAAAAATTTTGAACTTTCCGCCATGTTTTTTCAGCTAATCCTTGGAAATCGACAACAATGTATACATGTTGATCTCGTCTTGATCTCCTCTATCGATCTATGTAGGTGTCAATGCTAGATTCCGCGGCCCATATATTAAAGTGCAGCCGAAATTAAAACCACTAGGCTAACTTAATAGTTCTTTACAAGTTTGAAGTTAACCAACAATGGTAACAGTTTAATCAACTGTTAGTGTTTGAAAATGATAAACATTTAACTTATACACACTAAAAATTGCAATAACTGTTATATTAGGGTATTAATAGGGTCTGACATAAAATCTTAAAACTGCTCCAGTAATTCTTGAATTTATTGTAGGTAGCCTAAGTTTGTTTGTTAAGGTTACAAGTAAGTTTGTTTATGTATGTTAAAAACTTTTATCATTGAAGAAAATAGAGAATGGCTCTCATCAAATGTAGAGAGAAGAACTTTCTTCAAATCTAATCCTTGGCATCATATTCATCTGTCATGGTGGATTTTAGTATAATATGTATCTGCAGTTCTATTCCCACCTTGGTCTGAAATCAAATGGAACATTTCATGTATGAAAGCAATTATCTAATTGAAAGAAATTTTGAAGTAATAATTTAGTATGGTTTTAATAAATTGATAGTATTAAAACAATAACCAATACAAGGGAGTATTTAAGGACCTTACATAGTACTGAACTAATTATTAAATTGTAGCCTATCAATAAGAATGATTGCTGCTATTCACTGTTTATTTAGAGAATTTCTCAAAAGGTTGATTTGATACTAGTCATATTGAAATAAATAATGTTTATCTTATAAAAATACTGTATTCAAAAAGTTAATTAGGTCAAATGTAACCATAGTCCCTAATATGCCTATAAATAACTAATATTATTAGTGGGTAGGCTTATTCTGGTATTAGCTTTATTATTGTAACATTTTACAATAGCTTCTTATATCCTAAACATTCATAATATTAAATCAATCTATTATGATATTACTGAATCATATAATCACTAGTTAAAAATTATTACCTAAATCATAAAATTGAAACCACACTTGATAGTTGTTTACAAGTTTGAGGTTAACTAACAATGTTAACAGTTTGTTAAATCACCTATTGGGGTTTGAAAATGGAAAAAATTAACTTATTCTCACTAAACATTGCAATTACTGTTGTATCAGGGTTATTATAGGGCCAAACATAGTTATTCACCATAGTGCTTTTAGAAACATGTGCTTTACAAATTTGTCTGGGGAACGCTCTGCCATCACCAGGCTAAACAGCTCTGTTTAGTAGGTAACTTCTGTATGCTATTAAACTTATCAATAAATATCCTGGACATAATTAATTATCTTACCTTAATTCAAGACCTTCAGCAATAGAAAATCATCATCAACTTGATGACGCGATGAAATAAAGGATAAACAAACAACGAAACAACCAACGAACCAACTTCACCATCAACTACTGAAGGAGACAGGAGATCTTTGTCTGTGCTTGTGTGCTTGAGCGGCAGCCAAGATCAACTGTTTCAGTTTAGAAATGGAAAAAATTAACTTATACACACTGAACATTGCAATTAATGTTGTATCAGGGTTATTAATAGGGCCTAACATAATTAACTACCATAGTGCTTTTGGAAACATGTTCTTCACAATTTGACAGACAAATTTGTAAAGCACATGTTTTTAAAGCACTATGGTAATAATCATGTTAGGCCCTATTAATAACCCTGATACAACATTAATTGCAATGTTTGGTGTGTATAAGTTAATTTTTTTCTCATTTTTAAACTCAAACAGTTGATCTTGGTTGCCGCTCAAGTGCACAAGCATGCATCACCCCAGGAATTCCAAAGTTATTGATATGGACAATCTTTATTAACATTAAAACAGTCCATATTTCTGGGGCGGATTCATGATTCTTTATGGGGGACATTTGTGCTTCAACTGAAATAATGTTGGAATCAATAAAATAGTAGTTTATTATTATTTGAATTCAAAACTTGAAAATTATTTCATAGGCTTGGTGTGTTCCTATAAATTTTTCAATTTTGGATGGAAACATTTGAAATTCTAGGACAATGTTTATAACATAAACAGAATCGTTTTTGATTTTTTTCAAAATTTTCCATCATCAATTACCAATTATTTAAAATTTTGAACGTTAGTAGCCCATCAACGGGATTTTTGCATGGAGAAGAAGTGCTGGTAATCTACTTCTGTAGCCAAATAAGTAATAAGAGACTGCTTTTTTGAACATTTTTGGGAAACTTAGAAATCTTTAAAATTTTTTCCAAGTCGCTATCTGGATTAAAATTAGAACAAAAGGTCTATTATATCATCAACAGTGCATTGTAGACGATTTTCGCAGTGGACAAGAAGTGTTTGAAATTCAATTCTGCACCCGAATTGATCAACAGAAAGCCTAAAGTGAGAATTTTTGGAAAACTCAGAAAAATTTTAGTCTTAATTTGTGTAAAACATTTCCTTTATCTTGATAACGGTGTGTTGGAGACGATTTTTGAAGGAGATAGAAAGGGGTTGGAATTCAATTCCACTTAGGAATTATTGGTCAGAAAGCCTAAATTATTGAGACATTTTCAGGGATTAAGTTACACAGTGGAGGGGGAGGGACACCCTTCTGAAAAAAATGTTTGATATTCACTTTTAACATTTCCACTTAGTGTGTTGACTGGGTAGGTACTGTGAAAATCCATATGTACCAACCTTTCTAATGTTTATTTTAGTAAACATTTCTAACGTTCATCAAATGTTGTTTTCATAACATTATCAGCAATATACATTCTAGATGTTTATTAAATGTTTATAGAGTAAACGTTTATTTTAGTGAACTTTTCTAATGTTTATTAAACATTGTTTTCATAACGTTTATTGGATTTATACATTTTAAACATTTATTAAACATTTTTTAAACTTTTTGTGCTGTGTGGGGTGAACACTACAGGTTGATCTCCTCTCCCCTGTATTGAAGGAGATTTTGGAAGTGACAATGAGAAATAGACAATGTAAAGAAGACAATGTGAAATAGGCTACTCAAGGATTGTTTGACACTCACAATAGGAAAAAATTCAAGGGAATGCATAGCAAGCTATATTCAAGATCGATTCAAATCGGCTTTAACTGACAAGGGATATTCAAGGCAGATTCAAGACTTGTTTGACCCATGCAATAAAAGCTAAATTCGAACGAATACCTTTTGAGCCATATTCAAGATTGATTCTAATCAAGACTGTCAGCTTTGACTGACAAGGGGAATGCAAGGCAAAGTCAAGACTTGTTTCACCCATGCAATAAAAGCTAAATTCGAACAAATACCTATCGAGCCATATTCAAGATTGATTCTAATCAAGACTGTCAGCTTTGACTGACAAGGGGAATTCAAGGCAAAGTCAAGACTTATTCGGCCCATGCAATAAAAGCTAAATTCGAACGAATACATAGCATGCCATATTCAATTTTGATTCCAACCAAGTTTGTTAGCCTTGAAAAACAAGGGTATGCTGCTTTCGATTCTAGTATGAAAATTCAAGGGGACTTCGAGTTGAATGTCGAGCAAGATCGTTTTCAGCTTGATTCAACTTCGCCTTGATTGACAAGTGAAGGCTGCTTCTAATTCAAGCCTTGAATCAAGCCTTACTGCTGACTGGGTTGGGACGTCGTTACAACTGCGCGAGGTCTACTGTTCACTGATGAGTCTCATGGCAGGTTGGGTTTTAAAGCCAACCTAACTCGAGTGGACTGTATGGTGTGAGAAACAGAATTTAATGAAAGAACTAACACTTGTCTAGTTCTTGCACTACAGACCCAGCAAAGTGCCAAATAAAATTACAACTGTTATACAAATTGTAATTAACTCTGGAAGCTAGAATGTTTGGAAAGAAATGTAACTGTAAACCTAAAAAATGTAATAGTTCTAAGTTGATACCTGTGATAATGATTTTCCTAAATAAAGACAAATTGTACAGAAACAATGACTGATTTATTTTGCCTTCTTGTCAAAGGCTCAGAATAGTTCACAAAACAAAATGTTCACTGATGATGAAGATATAACAGGGCTGATATGAAAAATACAATAATGAATATGGATAATCTCAATGTGATCTAAATACAAAAGAATGTAACTTGAATAGTTTGGTTTCTACCAATAACTGAATCGAGACATTCAATAGTCCTGAATTACATTTATGGAATCAATAATTAATAGGTAAGCAATTGTCTGTGAATTCACTTCCACTGATTCTTGAAATTATTTTCCTAAAAAATGAATAACAAAAGGTAGAAATATTACACAGTATTGATGATTGAAATCAACCATGGATCATCAATAAATTCAGAATAAATCTCAACAATCATACAATACTTTGTATGACGTGAGAGTTCACCAGAAGCAACTTGGCTAATGTGTAGAACAGAGCAAAGACAGCTATACTGTCTGAATTGAAATGATTGATAAATGAAATGAAAACGTTGAAAATTCCTAGAATCATACATATACAGAATTACTAAAATGTGACTTCAAATACTGTCTTGAAGTGGCAAAATTGTTGCACAGCAGACTTCCAATGTTGTGGTAAAAGGGGAAAGAGACTCATAAAAAAGGGTAAGTAGGAGTTTCAATGTAGCAAATAAGTAGTAATTTAAAACAGAATTAAAAATATGTATATTAGAAATACCTCTGTGTAAAATGGGCCACAGAATAAATCTAAAAATATTGAAAATGACAAAACTCATCTGATAAACAATCATTGCAAGTCAGGCCATCTAACTTTTCCTTGGAGGGCACGTGAGACACACACAAGTGACTTGGACCTGGATAGGCAGCAGGGCACCTTGAATGCAATCAGTGAGAGAAGGGAAGACCAATGAGAAGGACACCAAGGACCGATGAAGCAGAACTCGATGACCGATGAGATAAGCTCCATTTACCAAAGAGAAGAGCACCGAAGACCGATGAATGACCTCAGAGTGAATACACAGAATCCAGGGTGGATCAACACACGGAGTTTGTAATTGTAGTTTAAATGGCACGGTGCCAAAGTTCAGAACATATGCAAAATGTGAGGTAGTGGATGCAGTTAGCACAACTATAAATGTCCATCACAACGGTGAAAATAATTGAATTGAATTGATACAGTTGAAAACAATTTGAAACAGAAAGTTCTTAGCACATTCGATAAGCCAACACGGGCAAGCCAAGAGTTTATGAAACTTGAGGTTGGCAGCAAGGCTACTTTTCTGATTGTTGAGAACTGGGTTAGTATACACCCACAAGATCTAGAATCTTTGAAATAGTAGAGCGGAGGATCTTCAATCCTGATGCTGGATGTGGCGGATATGGTGTCCTGATGCAAAGAGATAGAATTGTGGCCTACAAGTCACTGTGATTTGTAACTGAACCAATCAGACAAAGTGCCAAGAGAGAAAAAAATTGAAATTACATTAAAATACTCACAAATACAATTTTTTTAGTCTTCATAATAATTTATGATGGCAGGAAACATTTGAACTTTGAAGATAAAGTTTGGGAAAATGAATTCTGCATTTTTAAAGTTGAACACGAGGTGACGTGCACTGATAGGTTAGCTTTAGAAACGACAAAGATATTTTGGAGAGAAAAAATCCCACAGAGAAACTCATTTGCACATAATGGATAGGAGAACTTGGAGAACACTTTAAAACATCAATTTCAGGTGAAAAGATAAAATTGCTACATATTTGAAGAAATGAGAAGAAAAGCCTTGAACAGGCAACTTTCTTGTGAAGTGACAGGAACGGGAGTGTCTATGAACAGAGCCAACTATGGGAGTTGGAGTAAAAGGAAAAAAATGACACAGAATAAATGCAAAATGGCTCGAAAAAATTGCAGAATATGACGAAATCTGCAATATAAATTACTAGAACAATGAAATGAATAAAATACATCAGAAAATCACATCTCAAAATCTACAAAAATAGAAGTAGACAAAGTGTGTGAACGACAACTAGCATTAACAAACGACTAGTGTCAGAGCGGACAACTTACAAACTAAAGGAGCTTGACGCCTGAATGCAAAGACCAAAGTCTGTATGACTGGTTTTACATTCACAGAGCTACTAGTTATGAGTAGTTCTGTGTGTGTCCAGCTTACAAATCTTCCATTAGGATTACATGTAAACTTTGAAGGACCATAGGAAATTCAAAACCAATTTCAAATTCAATTTTATCAGGGTAAAACACTTCACAACTGGCCATGTCAACAGGTATTCAAAAATACATTAAATTAATAATAGAATAACAGAAGCTTACAAAAAAATGCACTTCACATAAATTATAACATTCTTCTACACTTTACATACAAAAAAATAACTGAATTTTACAGTTGAACAAATTATAACACCCTATCATTCGAAAACTATTCAACACTATAATATGCCTTGTCAACCAGAAATGCATACAAATCTCTCTTAAAATCAGGCCTACTTGACTTAGACAAAGTTTTAGGCAGCTTGCTGTGAAGTTGCAAGCCATAAACAATCGGACTCTTATCTGAAAAATTTAACCTATGATGTTCAATGGATGGATTTCTACTACCACCTGTAAAATATCTATGAACATCTGAATTCTGTTTTAAGGTACCAATTCTATCTGCAGTGAGAAGTAGAATGCGATAGATAAGAATGGATGGTAGAGTGAGCAGCCTAAGATCTCTGAAAGTACTTCTGCATGGATGATTATTTTCTAAATTGCTAAAAATCTCACTGCCCCTTTTGCAGAAAATAATCTCTGAATGTTTTCATACTTGTTGCACCCCAAAGCTCAACACAATTACCAATGAGTATTGATAAGCGTAGCTATACTACTGTTTACAAGTCTTGCAATAAATCTTAATACAAATATGCCTTTGCTCATTCTATTAGCCACCTTATCAACATGCTCGTTCCAAGATTATTTGTCATCCACATTATTTGTCGCAAATTGACCACACTTGCACTCTCAATCATACAATTGCTAACATTTATTGTGATTGCTGGTTCAAAAAATATTCTTTTTCGAGTTGAATTGAATAGCTGGCTCTTATCAGAAGTACAGATAGTGCAGTTATTGAAATACTGTACAACCTCATTAGTGGATATGTTAGCAACTAACTCCAGCTGTTGAATACTGTTGTTGTGAATAACAAGGTTGTGTCTCTGCATAAAAGTTTTTGCAACTGAAAGCTACAATCGTTAATATATAAAACGATGAGAAGAGACCCAGAATGGAGCCCTGAGGAACACCCCTAGTCACGTTTAATCTCCTTGAATTCCCAAGTCGGCCACAGTGCAAACACTCACATACTGCAATCTATTTGTCATGTAAGAATCAATTAATTTCCCCATGAGACCTCTGATTCCAAGCAGATGCAGTTTTTTCCAAAGAATCTTCTCATCTACACTATCAAAAGCCTTAGAAAGGTCTAACAGCACCCCCAAAGTGAAATTTCCTTTGTCAACCTCATGAATGACTCTTTCAATGAAAGTACTGCGGCTATGATTGTTGACTTATTTTTATAAACCCATTTTGACATTCACTCAATAATTCGAGTTTCTGTGGATAGTTTATGATCCTGTTATATATAATCCTTTCAAAAATCTTTGATAAGACAGGCAAAACAGATATAGGCCTATAGTTAATCATATTTGCTTGATCACCTTTCTTAAATATAGGTATTACCTTGGCGATTTTCAAATAATCAGGGAAGACTCCTGCTTGAAAAGCGCTATTCACAATGAAAATGAGAGGCTCAGCGATTACATCACAACA
>NW_024093441.1:0-11773 GCF_014356525.2 Nilaparvata lugens | reverse complement strand
GTGGACCTTCACTATGTAATAAGAGAACTGTCATATAAAATTGTCACCATATCCAAAGGATAACATCAATCCCCCCGAATTCAATCATTAAGACAGCAGTATTATTCCGGGGAACCAGCTGGGATGACGTCTTCAGTTCAGCTGAACTTAGAATGGAAAAAGTTACCTCCTGGCTCTTCAATAACATTCTGACGATTAATGCCTTGAAAAACAAAATTTATTGCTTTGTCACTAACAGATTCCAAGAAGCCTCTAAGCAGACAATCAAACTACATCATTGCAAATTGGATAGTATGAATTTAATTGTCCTTCATAGAGCACAAACAAAAAATTATTTAGGAGTGATATAGATGAATACTTCGCTGTTAACCACATTTTACATCAAACGCTGAAATCAGAAAATTGATTTACAATTCATATCCAACTCAGGCAGTACTATAATAGACATGATGAAAAATGTTATTAGGCATAGTCGAGTCCATAGCAGATATTGCATTTTGGCCTGGGGAGCTACATTTCTGGCCACATCGATCCTCTCAAGGTTCAGAAGCTAATTTGAGGATAATAGGACGCAAACATTCACTCCCCCTTCAGTACTACTATACTCGGAGCTCAGCATCCTCAGCATCAGACAGATTTACATTCACAGACTTCTAACATTCACCAGAAAGGACTCACAACTCTTCATCAATTTGAATCACCCGCAAGGACACGCAGAAGGAACATGGACTTGGCAATTCCCAGGATGACAACATCAGCTGCTCAGAGTTCAGCTACATATTTAGGACCAAAAATTTTCAATAAACTGCCAATAGCTATTACTTGACGGTAGAACAAATAATTACATCTAATTTTTCTTTTATACATAATGAAGGAACAGTTCCAATCAATTCATTCAAATCGAAAACAAAAAAGTGGCTCCTGTCCAATAGAATCAATCATGGAGAACAATTAGTTCTATGAAAAATTTCCATACTGTTTCATTTTCATTTTCTTCATTAATGATTTTTTTCCCATGAGTATTATAAATGTTTTTTATGTTAATTTTTATAAAATTCTATTTCATAGTTCATGAGATTGAATATCCCATAATCTAAAGATTGGATGGTATATGCTCACATATCTCCTCCGAAATATATATTATTGTATTCATTAGTTTAATTATCGTATTCATTATATTATTGTATTAAAGGTTTAAATAGCTGGGGGTGCCATATTTGGTTCCGACATTTCACTGGTCAAACTTTATCTATGGTGCAAATTTTAGCCAAATCTGAAATACTTTTGGTTTCAGTGTGTTTCACCTACTTTTGGTTCCATGGTAATCATCAATTTTTGTGAAAAATAAAAATCACTTAATATGGCGACCGAATTCGAATTTGAATTTAAAATCGTATCTTTCATCTTTCAAATCTTTTGATGCAAAGTAATGCATCATTCCATACTAGTAGTTCTGTGAACAGTAGACCTCGCGCTCAGTAATTGACCTGTTGTTATGTTTTCTCAAAAATTAATAAATAAATATCAATTGAAAATGTCTATAAAAAATCCTAAATAAGCAATGAGCTTTCTGTCCTATAGTACCATAACGTGTCGTCCCGGAATGTGAGTGTGAGCGCTGTTATCAGGTCTGGCTGCCGTCGATACGCCAATCCAATCCAACCCATCAGAGAACATCCTGTGTTGTCGTGTTGGGCGGAAAATCGGTGTGTTGAAATAATTAACTAAATAAACTACCATAATGCTGATTTGCTACAAACTTCATTTCTCACTTTTCATGATCTTAGAAATCAATTTCTTTTCAATAATATTTGTTGCAATTTTAATCATCAGAGTAAAAAAGAGAAATGTTTTCTATCAATAAACTAGGAACATAAGACAACTGTCTACTAACGTTGATGGAAAGATACATTTTCAAGATGTTCGATGGTTTTGAACGGGTAGTATTATAGTCCACTAGACAGCTGATTTATGATGAATAATTCTATAGTCTGATTTTTACGGTAATATTGGCGTATAGAGGAGGCTCCTTCCTCCTTTTATATTATCCTTGAAATGCAAAATTTCAAAAAACCTTGTATATACATCGACGCGCAATTTAAAAATGAACATGCCTATCAAATTTAATGAAAATCTATTACCGCGTTTCGCCGTAAATGCGCAACATATAAACATTAAGTGGAATTCCAAACCGTCGACTTGAAACTTAGACCTCACTTCGCTCGGTCAATTAATAAATCATCATAGTGTTACCTTAAAATAGAGGTCAATCAGTATTCATTTTCAGCTTAACATGACATTCTTGACAGTCAGATTCTCTTAACATTCTATCACTGAACTTACTGTGAGTAATATTGTAATGTTATTAATATTTAATATTGAACTGCCAGTGAATGTCAGTAATGATAATTTTTCATCATTAGTCTATGTCACGAATATCAAATTTCATGATCATAATCATGATCATGATCAACATCATCTTGTTCCTTCTATGAAATCCCTTGAACATTGACCTGTGAATTTCTCTCTCTTTGTTAATCATAGTCGTGGAACTATACACTGTTCAATTATTGGAATGATCCGAGGTCTAGTGGATAGAGTGCTTGCGTAGCAGCATAGAGATCCCGAGCTCAAACCCTCTTAATACCAAAAGTTTTTCAACCAGATCACTCCCGTGTTATCGGATGGGCACGTTAAACTGTAGGTCCCGGCTGAAGTATGACAGTCGTAAGGCCCAATGACAGCTTAAATTATATATTCAGGCGGTGAGAGTACCTTCCCACAAGGTACTCAAAACAGAAGCCATACAAATTTACTTTTCCTCCACCTACTGTCTAAAGTACTTACTTTACTCCCTTAAACCTAATACTAAAGTGTCACTTTTTCGCTCTCGGTAGTAAAAAACAGAAAAACTCCCTAGGGAGGAAAAGTGACTCCATTTATATAACATGGGGAGCATTTCTATTTTGAAACTTACATTGTAATAGGTTAGAAGGTCTAAGCTCAGATGACAAAGCATAATAGAGGTGTCTGTCATTGAGTCAACTAAATTCAATACCACAACCAGAAATTTGAAAATAATAATTGAGTGAGATATTAAAGATATTAGTAGACAATAAAAATTTTTAAAATATTTTATTCTATTCAAAATACCAGCAAACAAATATTTTTGATCTGCAATTCAAATCTGAACCGCGTGATCTGGAGTCAGCCATTTTTGGTAGCTGCCCAGCTGATATAATTGTTACAATCTTTTGCCGATAAATAGCGCAATCGGCAGTGCCAATCAGACGACCGGTTTTAGGTTTTAGATTTAGGTTATGTTGTTAGGAATCATTGTCACCAATACGTGAGTATTAGAATGATTTTATTTGCAGTTTCTATGAAAAAATGTAGATGGAGGAAAAATGTTGTGTACATCACGAGCGAAAAATACTTTTTCTCCCACAGGGAGAAAAAGTTGTACTTTTCACTCTAGATATACAAATAACTATTTTACTTTCCAATCAATGAAACCTTCACTCTTTGGAATGATCAACTCACTCCTCCAGAAATGATCCTCTCCTCTCAATATTGAAACAAGAAAGCTATTTTGGGATATCGTTTGAAGTGGAGTGATATTTCCAAAAGCATTGAAAACAGCTTGTCACTAGATACATTATTTTCAATGTGAGAAGTTATAAGAAATTTGCAATAGTCTTGTTACTGGTCCATAATTATTTTCAATTTGAAACTTTGTAAAGTAAAGAATTTTCAATAATTGTTTGTTGGAGAGCTGTAAGAAAATACATAGACGAGTCTGCCTCGTCTATAATAAACCATAAGGAAGACTCTGCCATTATTCATATATAATAATTTTGTAATTCGTGAACAGTATTATCTCCAATATCATTGAAGGAGAATTCCAAAAATGCCTGTTGCCAAATATTATTGGGTCGAACAAAAATATTTCACTGCAATATCAAATACGCTGGAAGCTAACAGTACTCTATAAACGGCTTACTTTCTTCTCTCTATCCTGAACTTCTTCTTGCTCTTCTCATCAATCTCATTTTTCTTCTTCTTCTTCTTCTTCTTCTTCTTCTTCTTCTTCTTCTTCTTCTTTCTTCCTCAACCTCTTGAAAAAACATATTTTGGAACAAATGACTGAAACTGTCCGGCCGTAGAACGATCACATGACAACCATCCCTCACCCATCCCACTAATATAAACCTTTAAACCATGTTATAGAACGAATTGTATATATAAATATATTATATAAACTCATGTTATTCCAATTATCCACTGCATACTGCTGTATATTACTGAAAGTTGATTACCCTGATCTACTTTCAGCCTACTTCATTTTATTAATCAATTATTTGATCTTATCTACCTATATAATTATTTTACTTTCTGTTTTTTTTCTCTCTTTAATATTCATATTGATTGAAACTTTTACAATATTTCCATTAATAAATGAATCCTTAGTTTAGATATTAACGTTCTGGTAGAGTGTTAGTGGGGAGGATATTTTCAATATTCATTCCGAAGAATGGACATTGATATGTCCAAGCACCGCCAATTTATGTAGATGCATAACAATATGATTATTATCTATAGTTATTATATTACAAATTGCTTTTTCATATCTTATACAGTTCAATAATTATTTTCTTAGTCTTTATTATGTAAATTCATCTATAATTTTGCTGCACTGTAAGCTATTATATATAAGTGTATAAGCCAGTATATATTGTAATCTACATAAATAAAGTACTCAATCAATCAATCAATCAATCAACCTCTCACACTTTTTTCTGACTTATCTACTCATACGGAGTGAACAATAAAGTTCTATTGACTTCTCACATATTTTCTCACTAAATTACAAGTTTACTAGCTGCAAATTTCAAAATCAGTACAATAGTTAATGAGCGAGTTCTCCAGCCCATAATAGTCAAATCAAGGTTGTCTTTTTCTATTCCGAGTGTAACCGGTGCCGTTGTACTTGTAAATCTGGTGTGGCGCACTCACACAACTTTCCTTGCCGTTATGAAAATTGATCACCTGACGCTAGTGGTCCCGCGCATACTAGTTTACTATTCAAAGATCTGAGCCAGCTGGTGACAGGACAATAACGCTGGAGACACGAAATCAGCTATCTCTTCATAGTGTGGCAACAGTTGCCAACAGTTTGCAATTGAATAATCACATTTTCTCAAATTTCAAGCTTATTTTCAATTTTAGGTGGAAATGTTACTGAACATTAATTGTAGAGATTTTCATGCTCAATCTTTTCCACTCGAAACCTGAAACCTGATAATTGGAAGTCTAAAATCAAACTTTGCATAGATGGGGCTGAGCTCCTGAAATTTTTACAGATATGGGACTTGTGGCAGATGATATAGCTTATCAATGACTATTTTAGGTATGAATTTGATCAAAATCGTTGGAGCCATTTCCGAGAAAATTGCGAAAATCTCTGTTTTTGACAACATTTTCGCCATTTTAGCCGCCATCTTGAATTGCATTTGATCGAAATTTTTCGTGTCGGATCCTTATAGTGAAAGGACCTTAGGTTCCAAATTTCAAGTTATTCCGTTAATTGGGAGATGAGATATTGTGTACACACACCACACACACACACACACACACACACACACACACACACACACACACACACACACACACACACACACACACACACACACACTTTTTTGGACTCAGGGGACCTTGAAATATAGAAATTGAGAAATTGTGGTACCTTAATTTTTTTTCGGAAAGCAATACTTTCCACTTTCCTTACCTATGGTAATAGGGCAAGGAAAGTAAGAGCTATGAGGTGTAGAAGTACGACTCAGTAACTGGCGCCACCTACTTGCAGAATTGAGAACTACACTACAGCGGCAGGCGTTCCAATCCACCAATCAAAAGAGAGTATGGAGAGCTGGAAGGTGTGGCTTGCTGTCATTGGTCCGTTATTCCTACTACATGAGTTTAGCATTCTACTCATTCTTGGTTTCTTATACTCTCTCAAACTCTCTCACTCACACTCTCTCCCTCACTCTCTCTTAATGAGGATTGTGTGGCAAAGAGGACCTAGAGTCCTAATTCCACCCTTGATGTAGACAATTACTATTCCCTCTCTCACTTTCTCCTACTCTTTCACTCTCTTGGTAGAGAGTTAGTGGGGAGGATATTTTTAATATTCTTTCCAAAGAATGGACATATATATTTCCAGAGCTCCGCCAATTCATGTAGATGCATAACAATATTATTTACTTTATCTATAGTTATCACAAATTGTTTTTTTCATATTATATACAGCTCAATAATTATTTTCTTAATTTATATTTTGTGAATTCATCCATAATTTTGCTGTATTGTAAGCTATTGTATATAAGTGTATAAGCCAGTATATATTGTAATTCACATAAAGTACTCAATCAATCAATCTCTTGCACGTAGATTGTCCATGGGAAGAATAACCATGAGTATAATTCCTCAAAAATTGACACATCATCAAATCAGAGTAACCTGAAAAGGTCTATTGATTCACATCATCATAATATACAGTACTTGTAATTATTTTGAGTTGGGAAATTATAAATCAGCACAGCAGGCATGAGCGAGTTATCCAGCTCAGGGGACTCAGTTTGTTATCTATTCATCCATCTATTCGTGTTCTTCTTTGTTATCTATTCACTAACCACTTTACTATTCCCTCTCGATTTGTTTTCTTCGGTGTCTCGTCCCTCCATCTCTCCATGCATTGTGGTGAACTCAGCAAAATTTGAGATCAGTCAGATGTTGTCAAACTTCCAATTTTGAAAAACCTGCTATAAAAAAGTTTTGCGTTTGGTCAACAGGCTATTTGAACCCAAACAATCTCAAAGTTCTTATTTCACGTCTTTTCATCTTTCTATCATCCTTCTTCTCCTTCTGTCTCTATCATCATAATCTCCTCGTTTTTCGTCTTGTTCTTGTCTCTTTTTTCTTCTTCTTCTTATTCTTCTTTCTCTTCCCTCTCCCTTGCTTCTCTCCTTCTACATATACTCCACTGGACAAAGTTTCAAACTACTCATGCATGTATGATCCGTGCTGGAAGGATTCACTAACACTAAACGTTTCCTCGTAGGAGTAGAAATATAGATAGGAAGAATATCGAGGCGAAAGAAGTGGATGAAACTGGTGAGAGGGCATGAGAGGTAGAGAGAGAAAGATAGATAGAGAGATAGATAGAGACAGAGGGATAGAGATTGATTGATTGATTGATTGATTGAGTACTTTATTTATGTAGATTACAATATAAACTGGCTTATACACTTATATACACAGCTTACAATATAGCAAAATTATAGATGAATTTACATAATATAGACTGAGAAAATATTATTGAACTGTATATGATATGAAAAAGTAATTTGTAATATAATAACTATAGATGATTATATTGTTATGCATCTACATAAATTGGCGGAGCTTTGGACATATCAATGTCCATTCTTCGGAAAGAATATTAAAAATATCCTCCCCACTAACTCTCTACCAAAGAGAGAATTTAGGGAGAGAATTGGGGATAGCGAGAGAGAGAGAGAGAGAGAGAGAGAGAGAGAGATTGACTTGATTGATTGAGTATCGATTATACTGGCGTATACACTTATATACAATAGCTCACAATACAGCAAAATTATCGATAATTTACATAATACATATAGACTGAAAAAATAATATCATTGAACTGTATATGATATGAAAAAAAATTGAATAACGAAAGATAATATTGTAATGCATCTACATAAATTGGCGGAGCTTTTGACATATCAATGTCCATTCTTCGGAAAGAATATTAAAAATATCCTCCCCACTAACTCTCTACCAAAAGAGAGAGAGAGAGAGAGTGAGAGAAAGAACAGCTGAAGAAAGTAATGAACATTGAGATATGACAAAGGAAAAGATAAACAGGGATGGAATGAATGGGCAAAAGAGGGAGGAAAAACGGGAATGTGCCATGGAAAGAGACAGAGGTGACTAAAGAGAAAGAACGTAGGATACGACAGAGAAGATGATAAAGATGAATGGGAGACAATAGTTGAGTAGGTAGAGAAAGTGGATGATAGGAGAAGCAGGAGAAAACAGGAAAAGTGGAAAAGAAAAATTGAAGGGAAAGGTCAGAGGACATCGATTATTGTCAATAGGGGACCAATAAAGTTTTCGGGATTGTTGAGCCCTGAAGTTAAGGGTTTAGGACAAAGAATGAGAGCGTCCAGGGTTCACAGTTCAGGTCACATGGAGATCAGATGCTTTTTCGAAGAGAAATAAGTTTGGGAAGATTTTCAGACAAGGTGGGAGGTCGAAGTTGTTAGATGCGTGGGAGTATTTTATTCACAAAGTTTTTGTCAAGTGATCTCATCATCTCTCATATCCACTTTCAAGAGAATGGTGATTCTATAGTGAGGTCCACGTTATAATGGCAGTGTTTGATTAGCAATGGTGTTGTTATCCTTGTTTATCATTCAACAAGGCGGATAGTGTTATCTCTTCTCGCTTTCTCGTCAAATCGTCTTTCAACAGTGTAGAATTGATAATTAACAAAATATTTCATCTTATTTGTGAAATTATTGGAAATTATAATTTCTTGCTCAATAAAATATAATTGATTATTTCAAATGAGAATGAACAGTTAATATTACATCAATAAACCTGTATCAGCTACCGTCTATAGAAGGCATCGACAGGACAGAGGATCGGCAACGTTGTTCTCTTATCTTTCTCCACTGCCATTATGACGTGGACTTCACTATAGAAGCTTGAAGTGTGAAAATAATTGGGGTGAAAGGAGCTGACTAATAATAAAGAGTACACAAAACAATCCCCTAGGCTTCCCCCTCTCTTTCTTCGGATAGAATGGGACTTTCCTCTCACTTCAATGAGGAGAGGGGGAACCAGGAGGTTTCCTCTCCCCTCCACAACCCATTCACAAATCCTGAGAGACCATCAATCATAAGGGCGCACTCATTGTTCGGAGCAAATCTCTCTCTCGAGAAATCACTCTTTCTCTCTCGCTTCGGTTGTTGTTTGATCAGCATTATTTTCTCTGAGTCATTTTCGAACGAAGTGAGGGGGAGTTTGAAGTGTATGGAGGAGGAGGAGGAAGTGAGAGAGGAGGTTGAAAGGAATAGGATGAGGAAAAGGATGAGGAGGTGTGGATGAGGATGAGAAAAATATGAGAAAAAGAAGGAGGAGAAAAAATAAGATGATGAAGGAGTGATTGGTGATAAAGAAGAAGGAGGAAAGAGATTGATTGATTGATTGATTGATTGATTGAGTACTTTATTATGTAGATTACAATATACTGTCTTATACACTTATATACAATAGCTTACAATACAGCAAAATTATAGATGAATTTACATGATATAGTCTAAGAAAATAATTATTGAACTGTATATGATATGAAAAAGCAATTGTAATATAATAACTATAGATAATAATCATATTGTCATGCATCTACATAAATTAGCGGATCTTTGGACATATCAATGTCCATTCTTCGGAAAGAATATTAAAAATATCCTCCCCACTAACTCTCTACCAAAAAATGAGAGAGGAATGAGAGAGAAGTGTTAACAGTAGAAGATGAATGAAGAAGGAGTGAAAAAAGTGTTGTTGAAGAGGTGATTGTGAAGAAGGAGGTAGAAGAATAGAAGAAGAAGAGTAGAGAATGGAAAAAAGAAGAAGAAAGAAAATGAGAGGAAATGATATCGTAGTAAAAGATGAATGAAGAGGAAGTGGAAAAAATTGTTGTTGAAGAGATGGTTGTAGAGGAGGAGGTAGAAGGAGGTAAGAAGGGAGATAATAGTAGGACATGTATGAAAGAAGGAGAAAGAGAATGACAGGGAAGTGTATAAACAACACCCACCACAATGATGATGACATCAATGGATTAATGGACGAATGAGTAGATGAATACTGTGGCGATAGGCGCGGTGACAGAATGAATTATGATGGAATCAAAATTAATATTGGTTCGATGGAGTGACTATATTCCTCTCAGAGGGAAACTGGGTGAAATTAATATTGGTTCGATGGAGTGACTGTATTCCTCTCAGAGGGAAACTGGGTGTAGTTTACTGTGTTAAAAAGGAAACAATAAAGTTTTATTCAAAAACTAGAGGGTAACCCATGCTTCACAATGGTCTAATTGAAAACTTGACAAACTGATAACTTGAAGAATTCAAAATAGGCCTATAACCATCCGCGAGTAGTTCAAAATCTATATGCAAAATTCCAAGTCAATCAGTTGAGTAGTTCAGACGTGGTGATGCGTCAGACATCTTTGTATATTTCTGGACTCGGAACTTGATTGAAAGTGAAGCTACATAACCTACCTTTTAGACTACTATCAAAATTCGGAAAGGGAACCGTTTTTGGCTAGGCCTGTTGGTCCTTTTCTAATCATGTGTTTGATTTGTGCATTCTTCTTCTTCTTTGACTGTGCCTTATCCCATTTAAATGGGGTCGGCATTCCTTGCTCTTAGTCTGCCTCTCCACAAAGCCCTATCCAATGCTTGCTCTCTTCTCCAACCACTCTCCTTTTGGTAGAGAGTTAGTGGGGAGGATATTTTTAATATTCTTTCCGAATAATGGACATTGATATGTCCAAAGCTCCGCCAATTTATGTAGATGCATAACAATATAATTATCTATAGTTATTATATTACAAATTACTTTTTCATATCATATACAGTTCAATAATTATTTTCTTAGTCTATATTATGTATATTCATCTATAATTTTGCTGTATGTAAGCTATTGATATAAGTGTACACATAACAGTATATTGTATCTACATAATAAAGTACTCAATCAATCAATCAATCAACCATCCAAAACCAAATCCTGTCTAACATAATCCTCCTCCCGTCGCTGTACATGCCCAAACCACCTCATCCTGTCTCCTGCATTTTCTTTCCAGTGGTTCAACTTTTACAGTGCTCTGATCAATTCATTTCTTATTTTATCTTCTTGTAACCCCACACATCCATCTTAACATTCTCAGCTCAGTCACTTCCATCTTTCGTTCCTGTTCTTTGAAATGGGCCATGTTCTGTTCCATACAGCATAGCTGGCCTCACAATGATCTGTACACTTTCCCTTCATTTGACAATTCACTCTTTTATCACAAAGACACCACTCATTTTTCTCCAGTTCAGCCATCTACAATTATTCTATGCTTTCACATAAGCCCTCCATCTCTCTGTACACTTAAACCCAGGTGCTTGAAACTTGCAACTGGTTGGAGTTGGTTTTCTTCAAGCTGTAAGGGTAGCCCATCATTGTTTCTCAATACCATGCACTCGTTTTGATCGGCTAATTTTCAGTGCCGATTCAGTGCTAACTTTCCTCCAAAGTCTTCCTCCAGCATTCCAGCCTTTCTTCCAACTGATCTTTGGTAGGTTCACAGAGCACGATGTCATCTGCAAATAGCATGCACCATGGTGCTGGCCTCTTGACTGCAATTAGTTGATGTAAATTAAAAAAATAATAATTCCCCTATCCTGTACGTGATGATAGCCAGTTCTTTATTTCATTATAGTATAGACTATAGTGAGGTCCACGTTATAATGACAGTATTTGATAATTTTTGGTTTTGCTATCCTTGTATATCATTCGATAAAGCCGGTGGTACTATCATTTTATAGGTTCACAACGATGCGAATTATTTTTTTAACAGTGTAGAAATATAATTAATTAATGAAGAGAATCGGCATCACTATTCTTCTATATT
>NW_024093440.1:0-12503 GCF_014356525.2 Nilaparvata lugens | reverse complement strand
ATCTATGTTGTCAAATAATTTCTCACACTTGACTTGTATTGCTAGATCATCAGCAAACATAAACGCCCTGGCATCACTACCACTTATTGCTGCTGGCAGGTCATTTGAATAGATAATAAAAAGTATGGGACTAAGTGGGAGCCCTGGGGAACACCTGATTCAACTTTTAGAAAATTATAGAAAGAACCATTGTGAATAACTGTCTGAAATCTATTAGGCTACTTAAGTAAGACATAAGCTTTATAGATAGATCATCAAACCCATAAAACCTGAGTTTTTGTATCAGAATAACATGTGAAATGGTATCAAAAGCTTTTGACATGTCATAAAAGCTACTCGTGACCTTCATTTTTCCATCTAGCCAGCTAATTCCATTCCTCAAGAACTCTGAGATAGCAGTATGAGTACCTTTATTGCTTCTGTAACCAAATTGACTATTAGTAAAAAGTAAGTTCTTTTCGAAGTATTGTACAATTTGATTATACAATATAATCTCAAAAATCTTTGCAATTATAGGTATAATAGACACTGGCCTATAATTATTGTAGTCAAGAGGTGAACCTTTTCTCAATAATGGAATCACTTTAACTAATTTTAAGCATTCAGGAAAAACCCCATTCTCAATATACATATTGAAAAGGTAACTCAAAACCTCACAAATAAATGGTGCAACCAATTTCATTATAGAAGAATTCAAACAATAAATATCTAGACAAGCACTAAAAAGTAAATTCGTATGGCTTTTGTTGGTGGGGAGTCCCTTGCGGGAAGGTCCCACCGTCTGAATATATAATTTAAGCCGTCAATGGGCCTTACGACTGTCATACTTCAGCCGGGACCGACAGTTTAACGTGCCCATTCGATAACACGGGAGTGATCTGGTTAAAAAACTTTTGGTAATGATAGGGTTTGAACCCGGGATCTCTATGCTGCTACACAAGCACTCTATCCACTAGACCACGGATCACTCCACTAGACAAGCACTATTACTAAGAGACAATACATCATTATACACTTGTTAAACACTAATAAATGAATAAGAAAATGAATAGGAACATTTAGTTTGAAATTTTCAAAATTGAATAGACTTAGGACGTTGTCAAAAATCCACTTTAATTAAATAAAAATTAATATTTTTTACAGGAGCATGCTAAAGTGGATTTTTGACAACGTTCTGTTACAGTGTAACTTACAGCTGATGATGTGTGAGCACACACGAAAGTATGCTCCTGTAAAAAATATTAATTTTTAATTTTTATTTAATTAAAGTGGATTTTTGACAACGTTCTAAGTCTATTCAATTATGGAAAAGTTCCACAACATCAACATTAACACTATGAAATTTTCAAGATAAAAAGAAACATCATTAACAGAACACTCTGAACAATATTACTGACACTCTCAATAAAAAAATCATTAAAACCACCAGCTGTTAGACAGTCATTTACATTAACATTAATCAAATCATTCTTACTAAGATTTTCTTTTACAAATAGACCATAACTCTTTAGGTTTATTTTTTGCTGTTAATTCACGGTTGCAATAATAAAATTATGCTCAAATTTGCTCCTTACAGTTTTTATAAATGAGTTTTTAAGTTCATTATATCTAACTTTAAAATGATGTAGACCTGATCGTTTGAACAACTCATACATAAGTAAGCATTGATTCTTCAATTGTTTGATATCATCATCATACCATTTACCAATATAAGCATTCTTTCTCTTCCACATAACATGTTTAACAGGAAAAGATAGATTCACAGCCGTTAAAAATATTTGGTTAAAAAAAGTAAATTTATCCTCAAGTGAAGCAATATTATAGATTTCAATCCAATTTATCTTACTGGTCAATGCTATAAAAATAGGAACATTATAACTAGACAAAGGCCTTGCTATTCTTCTTAGACACTATCAGGACTAGAATTCAACTCTAACATACACTTAAAAACAATTGCAAAATGATCCGACACTACCATAGGTTCAACCTTCACAGAGATTATTCTATTGATATGAAATAGACGATGCAATATTACCTTTGCATGAACCCAATCCATGCCCACAAATGTTCGGTCTAGTAATTTCTTTTACAGTTAAACTAAGATTAAAACTAAGCAATAAATTCTTTAACACCATAGAATGACTAGAATCTGATAGTATATCAATATTAAAATCGCCACACAGTATGACAGAAGCATTCAACCTATTTCTGCTATTTAGCAACTCCAAAACCCTACAAAGAGTATCAATAAAATTTTCAAAATTGTTTTCTAGTGGAACTCTGTATACCTCAAGACAAATGATGTTTAGGTTCTTAATAAGCACAGCCGAAATTTCACAGACCTGCTGCACCGCCAAATCCACAATCTAAGAGAGCTCAGACCCCTCGAGACCAACCCCTCACAAAGATGGCTGAACCTCCCCTTCGTCCATGAGGCCTACAAAAAGAACTGATACAGCTATAACCAGATAGCACAAAATCAGCAAGCTCATGCAGTGACAGCCAGTGCTCGCAGATACATAGAACGTCAACACAAAATTTATTTAAAATGAAAACAATTTCGTCCATTTCACCGACACACCTTGAACATTCCAGTTCACAACAACTAGGTTGGTCTGGTCAGCATTTTGCTCTGGTCTAAAAAATTATGGTCCCTACTAGTTGCTTTCTTTGTAAAGTATTTAGCTACATAGGTTTTAGAAGGCCAGAATTCCGCTGTAAACACTATCAAAAGCACTGGCTGGAGCTCCAACCTTTAAAGATGTGATGTGTATGATGATGGGTGATTGGATCAGTGTTCAGTGTTCAGGATCAGTGTTATCAAGTACTTTATTCCTGGTCTTTATCAACGATTTGACGGATGGTAACTTACAGGGAAAGATTACATCTTTTGCAGACGATACAGTTATATTTTATTCGGCCAAAACAAATCAAGAACTTAAAAATAAATTAGAAATGGATCTTAAGCACCTTAGGTGGTGGTTTTGCAAAAATAAATTAACTATCAACACAGACAAATGTAATATAATACAATTTAATCTTCAAAACACGGATCAGGAGTTAACTAGTATTTACTTCCATAAATTAGATTGTAAACAAGCACGTACAGTTAAGTATCTGGGCCTCATATTGGATAGTAGGCTCACTTGGTCAGATCATGTACAGAAGATAAAAAATGAGTTATTTGTATACATAAGGAAGTTCTATTACCTCAGACAGTTATGTCCAAAAGAAGTATTGTTACAATTATACCATGCAATTATTGGTTCTAGAATAAATTATGGAATAATATGCTATGGGAGTGCATACAGTGTTCATATTAAACCTGTGATTACTGGTCAGAAACATAAATTAAAAATAATTTGTAATAAACCTAAACAATATAGTTCAATGATGCTCTTCAGAGAACTATCAATATTATCAGTGAGACATTCTTTTCTATTCAAAGCATTGCTGGATTTAGCTGAAAATAGTTTCGATATTCAACAGATGAGAGAAAGAATAAACCTCAGGAATTCACAGGACATTAACCTTCCAAAACCAAGATTAGAACATTCCAGACGACACTTTAAATACATAGCTATAAAAATATTCAATTCACTTCTAGTAACAACAAGGGAAATAACGTCACGTCAGTTATTTAGAAAAGAAATCTAGAAATTCATTTTACAACTAGACGACCCGAATGATTTTTTTACTAAAATTAATATAGGTCTAAATTTAGTATAATTTACACATTACACGACATGAACACTGCAGCAATCAAAGATCATTGAACTCACAAATCCCGTCCGGTATGCGTAAACAGTAAGACAGTATCAAATTTTAATCACTGTCTCTTTCTTCAAAACGCATTCATTTATGGTCTAATTACATCAGCACTTTGAAAAAAAAACGAAACGTTAACTATGAATAAAATTGAACTAAATATGAAAAAAAAACAGCAACCACTCCGTATATAGTTTTAAGTTTTGTGTAAGTGTATGTAAGTGTGTGTGTGTGTGTGTGTGTGTGTTTGTGCGCATGTGTGAATGTGTGTGCGTATGAATGTGTGCGCATATGTGAATGTGTGTGCGTATGAATGTGTGCAAGAATGATTATAAATATTGACATATTGACTTATTTCAATATAATACCATATTCAATTATTATGTTCTTCATGATATAATATTTAAATTTGTATATAAATATTTTATTATATATATTCAAGTGTCCCCACACAGGGTAGCCTATAGGGAACACATATTAGAAATTAGGAAACAATATTGTATTTGATTTTTGGAATGCATTTGATTGTTAATTTTTTTTTTTTGAATAAGAATTTGAATTTGTTTGAAGAATTCATTGTTACGAATGATAAATTGATAGGAGCTTATAATAATATGTTCTAATTCAAATGAAATAACTTCTGAAAAAATAATGATTGGATAAATACCAATATTGAATTATTGTTGACCAAGAACTCAGTACATCGACAATTCATTCAACTAATTCTGTATTGATAAAATTATAATCATTTTTTCTATTGATAATCAATTTCATCAACTTATGAAAAAAGTACTTCAATTTCCATGAATTTATTAATAGAATTATATAAATCTAAAGTGTAGGTCATATCTAAATTCACAAAGAGTTCGATTCTTGTTGGCAAGATAGATGTTATCAGATGTAATGCAGAAATCATTGTTATTTTACTAAAAGATAGGATAAAATGAATAGTTCTCTTTCAGGGGGAGTTTTGACAACCCACAAAACTCATTTTTCATTTGAAGAAATAATATCAAAAAGGTGCATAGAACCTTACTTTTTTGTTCAGTTTGCCAAAATACCTTCATTTCAATTTCAAAATTTCCGACTGACTGTACAGTGAGTCAATCATTCTATCAAGGCTTGAATAATTTTGAAATTTCAATTAAATAAAAATGGTAGAGAATAATTATCATGTAGATATCAACACCTTTATTTAAAGACATATTAACTGCATGCGTTTTCATATTGCCGATACAGCATTGATAAAACTGTAGACGTTTATTTAGCAGTCTCAAAAAACTGTTCTAGCTGAAAAATTAATCATACATACCACGTGTAGGCTTATACATTGCATCAGGAAAACGAAGTTCAAAACTGGTTTTCCTAAACATATGTTTTTGAGATAATTTCTTTGATGCAGCTGTTTTACATTCACCATTATAAATATTATACAGAGTTAGTGAAAATAAAAATATTTATTGATTACCAAAACAATACTATTATTATATTAATGATAATAATTAATTATTAAAACAATACTTTTATTATATCAATAATAATAATATTATTAAACATATTATCAATCATCAGAACGATATTATTGAGGTTGAGTGGAATCAGGTAGAAAGCAATAATAGAACAGATGTTCTTTTTTGAATTTCTATCATATTATTTTGTTATTTCCAATGATTACAACATATATGTTAGAATATCACATGTCAATAAATAAATTATCTCATTTCCATATGGCACTCACCTTACCATGTTCATAACCTTACTTAATATGATCCTTTTTCATCATTTGAAACCCTTAGAGGCAAAATATCTCAAAATCCGTTCTTAGTGCGCGTCTAGCATGTTTGAAGAATATTTGTGCAAAGTTTCAAGTCTGTAGGACAATTAGTTTGAGCTGTAGTGTGATTTTACATCAAAATTTTTGAAAAATGCCCTCTCCTGGACCCCCCTGTGCTCCTGATCGAAATTTTTCTGCATAGATCTAATTTTTTTTCGTAGCTGAACAAAAAAGTTCCTCATGACTTTGCTGTGCAATGAGCGGTTAAAAAGTACAAAATTTTGTGGGGCCCCAGCTCCCTCAGGGGGGCAAATTTCGGAAAATCCTTTCTTAGTGGATGTTTTCAGGCTACCATAAACAATCGTGCAAAATTTCAAGTTTTTAGGCTCAGTAGTTTGGGCTGTGGTGTGATTTCAGTCTGTCGGGGCTTAGCCTGGTGTAAGTGCACGTCCAGTGCCAACATACCTATTATCAAATTTTTGGTTGGGATCGATTTAGTATCTTATTTTGAGCACAAAATAACAAAAATTAAACAGCGCTCACTATTGTTTTTTAAATAAACTAAGTTCAAAGTAGCACAATTTTACATGCATTTAACCTATGAGTAGAAGCTATTTTGATTATTGAAATCATCAAATTTAATTATGATATTCTTAATCTGAGTTTTCCTAGCCCAAAGCTTTTCCTAACCTAAGCTTTCCCAACATAAAGCTTTTCCTAACCTGAAGCTTTTCCTAACCTTAGCTACTTATGGTTGCTACTTGTAGGTTAAATGCATGTAAAGTTCTGCTACTTTGAACTTAGTTTATTTTAAAAACAATAGTGAGCGCCGTTTAATTTTTGTGATTTTGTGCTCAAAATAACATACTAAATCGATCCCAACCAAAAACTTGATGACAGGTATGTTGCACTGGACGTGCACTTTAGCCCTTAGCCTTTTATAAGTATAGAGATTTTTTTTCGTAGCTGAACAAAAAAGTTCCTCATGACTTTGCTGTGCAGTGAGCGGTTAAAAAGTACAAAATTTTGTGGGGCCCCAGCTCTCTCAGGGGGGCAAATTTCGGAAAATCCTTTCTTAGTGGATGTTTTCAGGCTACCATAAACAATCGTGCAAAATTTCAAGTTTTTAGGCTCAGTTGTTTGGGCTGTGGTGTGATTTCAGTCTGTCGGGGCTTCGCCTTTTATAAGTATAGAGAAGAAGATTAGCTTGAGTAAGCAGTGAAATTTGGAACATACAAAACACTCAATTTCATGGTATTAAGCTATCTTTCCTCTATAGTTGCACCGAGCAAATTTCATCGTTCTCCAGGATCTTTATGAGAGTAGATTCATCTGATTTATCTCTTTTCTGTATAGGGCTACTTGTAATATAAATATAAAGAAATAAAAATCTGAGTACCTTTTTTTTGAAATATTTTATCACAACATGTTTCGGACATTTATGCCATTTTCATCTGTTAGATTCATCTGATCTGAAGGAGTGGTTATAGTCGAGTGGATTGGATGCTGGCTTCATAATTTAGAGACCTGGGCTCGAATATCGGCCTGAACAAGATATTTTTTCTCAGCAACTCTTATGTTTTAGATGGACACTTCAAGTCGTCGATCCCGGCTGCCTGGAAACAGTCGGTAGGTCATGATCTATAATCATGATAAATAGATTCTTGTCACTACTGAAATTGATTTCCATTTAGTAATCCATTCTGTGAGTTTTCAATACTTGAAGTCACTTTGGAATGTTTTTGCTAACTGAAGCCATTCTAATCCATTGCAGATGTCCACATGTGACCAGGGGACTGATAGCCAATCACCAGTCTCAGAGCACAATTCATTGAGTGGAAAATCAGATTCCAGTTTGACCAAGGCCATTGAACAAGAAGTGTGTGGTAAGTGTAGTGATAACATTGTTGATGTGTAGTATGTAATTCATAATTCAACTTGTATTTGCATTCTTTCCTTAAATTTTCATTAGCTGTGTGTTTCAAGTAGCCTTCAACTGCACCAATCACAGGAACTGTCTCATATTTATTACTCATACTTAGATTACTTTCAATTACCTATGCTTTCCTCATATTTTTCTTATGTATTTGTAAATTGCATTTACTGTATCTCTTTTTTTTAATAACTTGCTTAATACGATTGTAAATTGTAGTGAAGACTGTTTTGGGCCTTATGTCTGTAGTCTCCTTTGTACTGTAATAAATAAATGAATAAATAAATGAATAAATAAACATTTAGGAATCTCCTGAAATGAGAGCAGCTAACAGCAGGGTGTGCAAACACTGTTGTGACATTCACCCTATGAAATCAGTGGAAATGATAGGAACGTATTGTTGCCACTTATTTATTCCCAATATTCTCCCTAGTAGATATCTATGATGCAAGTTATCTAACCATGTTCACTAACAGAACCAATATTTATTTTTGTTTCATTGCTAATTATGATAAATTCTGAATTCAATAGATTTGATATGCCATGGAATAGATTTTTTCATTATTAAACATATTATTAAAATTGACAATGTGTATAGATTCTCACCGCAACAATATATATGCAATTCTTAGTTCTTGGGTTTTACTTTGTATTTTTTGGATTTTATTTTTATCCTTCATTTTTTCTTTGAATTTCACTTTTCTCCTCCTCATTGTACTCTCTCCCATCCTCCTCCTTCTCCTCATCCTCTTCCACCTCATATTCTTCCACTGCTTTCTCTTCCTCCTTCTTCTCATCCACATTTTACTTCTCTCCCATCTCCTCATCCTCCTACTGGTCCTCTAACTCTTCCTCCTCCTCCTTTTCTTGTACCTCCTCTTCCTCTCACACCTCATCCCATTCTCCTCTACATCATCCTCCTCCACCTCCTCCTTCTACTCCTCCTCCTCTTTTGCCTCTCCTTGACCTTTACTCACAACACTTGAGTGAATATTCATGTGCTTGTATTTCAGGTGGTAGAATAGCCAAAGTAGAATCTGTAACCAGTTTTTGAATGATCTGTTTCAATTATTTCATCTCAAGTCTCTCATGTCTCAATAAGTCATAGTGAAATAGTATATTTCGCACCTAGGGCCGAAAATGGGACTTTTCTGGCTCGAAATCGGTTTTCAAGTCCGAGGCCATAGGCGAGGACTAGAAAAGATTGAGAGCCGGAAAAAAACATTTTGCCCATGGTGAGAACGTTATTTTTCGCCACACAGGAAAATAAACAATATATATATGAGAATAATTGTCTATTTAAGCACTTCCGAAAGCAAAAGTGGAAGGTCATAGCTCTAGCAAATCTGAGGTAATCTGAATATCAAGAATTGTCAAGTATTTTTATTTTTTATTCTGATTTGTCTAAATAACCTAAAAGATTATGTTCAATTATGTAAGAGGTTGAGTTTATACTTTTTATTCTTCCATATGACAATAAGATGATATTATTATAAATGTTTTGATTATTGAATGATAAACACAAAGAATGAAAAGTTTTTGATCAGCTGTTTTAGCACACTTGAAATTTGGCCAATCTGAATGTCAACGGAAGTTTAGGTTAGAAGTTCTATCCTACTCTGAAAATAGAATTATTTGAATAGTTTATAATATATATCTTATCTGTATTCTATTCATCCAAATAAAATGATAGTATATTATTACAGAATACTTATTGAATTCTAAAAGCATAAAATGATTTCGTTTATCCACCATGTTCCATGATAAACGCTGTACTAGGAGGTTTGAGGTTAGATTCTATTATACTCTGAAAATTGAATTTGAATAGTTTATAATATCTCATTATTTGTATTTCATTCATCCAAATAAAATGATAGTATCTTATTGCAAAAACTTTATTGAATTCTAGAAGCATAACTGATCCCGTTTCATAAACTATTTGTAAACACGTTCACATCAAATCAGAATCAGCTGACTTCAAGGTTATTTTACAGCCCTAGGGCCGTAAAAATTTTACCGGCCTGGTCAGAAAACAATCACTTTCGGCCTCCATATGACGCACGTAAACCAGCTCATTACATCCAAGTGGGGCGAAAACATGTTTTCCACACAATATATATCCATATTTTACTCATTCAGGAGCAGGTGTTACCTGTACTCTGCAAGAGTGTTGAAAGCACAATGGATCGAATCTAGTTGTATAGTTTGGTGTGCTACCAATTTCTCCTAAATTGGTTGGATAGCATTTCTCACCTATTAACCTAAAGGAAGCTATCGGCTCCAAAATAGTAGATTCTTGATAAATTATGAATGGATCTATTGCTTATGAGTGAGAAATCCAGTTTTCAGAGCAAATCAACTTATAATCTTCATAAGAATTTTGGCAATATAAAACACAAATCCACAAAACAATACCTTACACACTTAAACATCTAGCATCATTACAAGCTAAAATACTTATCCAGTTATATAGTTGAAAACAATGGCTATAGGCTTGTAGACACACAAATCAAATTATACAAACTTAGAACACCATAAAACTGTTCAAATCTCAAATTAAAACATTAAAAATTTTACTTAAACAGAAAAATATTCAGAGAGCACAAAATTAGAACACATAGCCAGCCACCATTTTTTAGAGAGAAGCCCTAACAAGACAGAGCAAAGCCACACCTCAAACCAGTGACGACATTATGAACACGTCACCGATATAAATTCCAAAAAATTATAAATTACAAGTTCAGAATTTACATTTTACATTTGTTCTTAATAAAACCTTATTTAGAAACTGTTATTTTAAATTTATATATCCTCTATATTTATAATGATCTATTTATCTGTTAATTCTGTTAACTCTGTTTCGGTGATACCATGGAATGTGCAACACAATTATTTACGATAAATTCTCAGTTAAAAGTTGTCCACATATCGATTACTCTGATATTTACTATCAAGTTTATAGATCTCGAATTGAAGATTCGATTTTAATCAAGAAAAAATGTAATATTACAAATACCCCCTTTGACATAAAAATTTTACTGTTGAGAATTAAAGAAAAAAAAATTACATTGAAACATATAGAAATTGTTGAAATTAAATTCGAGAACAGTAACAATTTTCTATAAAAAACATTACATGTCATCCATAATATTGAAAATTATTATAAAAATTCATCAATAGCATTTGTTATACGTTTCCAAACAATATTTCAAAGTATAGAATATCAAAATTACTTTTGATTTAGCTTTATAATTTAAGGAAAATATCTCAACAGAAGTTTAATATATATATAAAGAATAGTTTTTGAAATTGCACATAATTTAATAGATAGAAAAACTCATTTTTTATTGCATGAAAATTTAGTATGTTGAATAAAAAAAAATTTTTTTTTAATAAATTGATGAATTGGTTACATTTAATTTTCACATAAAATTTCAATAAATCAAAAATGTTCATTCTTTCACTATTGACACGGTTGATTTTATTGATGCAAATTTTGGAAAACAGTCCATTAAGGCACTCAGTATGAATTTCAGTTAAGTGTGACTCCAGTGTGATGACATCAGGTTGGGCTGATAATACTCTAGTGTTGGGCTGATCTGATGCACGTAGTGTTGGGGTGATCTGGATGCACGTAGTGTTGGCTGATACTTGTAGTCGACTGATGCATACCAAATCGATACAGGTGACACTTCAGTTAGCATGCCTCATGCTTGTAGTAAAACGACTGCATACCAAATCAATAACAGTGACATCTCAGTTAGCATTGCCTCAGCTTGTAGTAGACGGCTGCATACCAAACTCGAACAGAGTCACGTAAATTTTGTATCATATAATTATACAATGTACATTTCAGGCTTGAAATAACAATGTAATTTGTTTTTTGGAAAAGAGATAGACGCTGCATACAGGATCAACTTAGGTGAGGATTAATTTAGGTAAGGTTTGGTTTTTTGATATTTTCAGCTTTCAAGGTTTAGAGTTCTGCATACAGGAATAATTTAGGAGAGGATTTTTTGAATCAATTTCTTTCATGATACTGTGACTGTTATTCTGAATTCAAAGTTGTGAACGTGAACATGGATGGCAATTACCTCCAGGTAATGTGGTAGTGTTGAAGTTTGAGTTACATGGTCAGCAATAGGCATTGGCATTGTCATTGGCGTATGCATTGGTGTCGGCATTGGCATCAACATTGGCGCAGGCATTGGCATCAGTATTGTCGTAGGCATTGGCTTCGACATTGGTGCAGACATTGGTGTACACATCAGTGTAGATATCGGCATATTTATTGGTGTAGATATTGGCGTTGGCATTGGTGTAGGCATCAGCGTAGATATTGGCGTAGATATTCAATTGATGAGTCAATGTTCTTAACACTCTTCATGCGTTCACTTGTTGTTGATTTTGAGATTCACGTGATAATTATTTGATGTTAATGTCCATGCTGTACCTGTTATTTTAAAATGCTTATAAACTAATAAGACAATTTTGATTAGGTACCAATACAAACTAATACACATGAAAAATTATTTCTAAGTATATAATCAATATAAAAATGAAATTTGTTAACATCTTATTATACAGTCACAATACATAATTGTGTGAAATTTCCTCAAACTCAATGGAGACATCAATTACAAAATTTTAATAAAAAAATAATTTCATTTCCATTTATTCACTGTTCAAATAACAAAATTTAATCCATTCTTCAAAATTTAGAACTTAACAAATACATGTTACATAAATTTCATAACACCCTGTATCATTATCAAAATTGAAAAAAAAACATCAGATCATCACAACAAAAATAATTTCAATAATTTCAGACAATTGGTCTTCTATTCACAATCATTTCATAATACAATATATCTGCATTTCATTATCATTTAGTATAATATTTCACATTTATGATCATTCAGGGTTTCAAAATTATTTATGTGGACATATTATAATTTTCATTTTAATTTTTTGTTCAAATATTGTATAAAAAGCAAAATATTTAATATTATTAATAATCGTTTATCG
>NW_024093439.1:0-13552 GCF_014356525.2 Nilaparvata lugens | reverse complement strand
CGCTGCCTGTCAAGCTCTATACAGCCCTTTTTTGCAGTCTCAAGACATCTTGACATCAAAATTAAAATAATAACAGCTTGATTCAATCATAATATAGAGGAGTATTTCAAGACAAGAATCTTCTTAATTTCTACTTCTACATCCATGACTAGTTTACTGGATAGATCGCGTCAAATTTTAAATATTAGTTGAACAACACATTAAGTTAAGAGACATTATAAAAAGCAATACTCACGAACAGATTCTTCCAAGTCAGATACTCTAGACTAGTGTTGTGTAATCTTATGTCTTTGTAAAAGACTTTCTTCTGTGAACAAGTAATGTACAACTACAGGGAAAAATTGTCCAGGTTTTGCAATGCAATACAAAAAAAGGTCAATACAACCAAGAATATTGATTTAAGAAACGTTTAAAGGCGTAGTAAACATTTTATTTGGCATCAAAATATAACCTAAAAACTTTGGCAACCACAGAGATCATGATAATCACAGCTGAGCTGACATGATATGATACCAAAACTACCAACCAAAATGTAGGAGTGACTCAATAACATTAAAAAAAGTTTATTGTTTCAATTAAAATGATATTCATTTCAAAGTGATTAATAACTGACATTCCAACTAAATACTTTTTTCTAAATTACAGTGATTTAAACTCTTAACTTCTAATAATAGGCTATATATGAAGCAGACATTCTCCTCATAGAGGAGAAGCAAACAGCTGCTCAATACAGTTGCTTTTGTTTTAAATTTCAATAAATCCTATGCTGAACGCAAAATTAGGTTACAATATTAGCTAACTATTGGCAAATTTTATTGATTTTTAAAAAACTAACTCTAGATTGGTTGAAATTGAATAAAAAAATTCAAGCAGTGTTTTAATGGATTTATAGACTTAATTCACTGAATCAGTGATTAACCTATAGTTATTGAAAATAGTGATACCTTGGTGAGTTATTTTAATTATTGATGGTTACTCAATAGAATAGTTTTTCGTTTTGAATTGTTTCTAAAATATATTCAAATTACAGATTGATCCACACCAACAAATAATAAATATAGGCTATTTTTATGTTATCAAAGGAATCCATAGGATTCTGGATCTACTAACTTGCAGCTAGCTTATTGAGAATCAACAAAATTTTTATTTTTTGTAGATAAAAGTATTAGAGTTCTAATGAACAAATGGATATTTCTACTCCTGAGGAAGAGGATTTCCTGGACGATTGCTTCACCAGGTAAGGCAGAGAATTGTAGTGGGAATGTTACATCACTTATAATTATACATTTATTCTTATAGTGTCTTTCTCCAATATTACGTCAGTAGAACAATGGAGAATAATGCTTTATAGGAGCAGTATAACTATCCATTATACATTTTTACTTCAGCTTCTCACAATTTTTAACAATTTATCACAGGTCATAGAATACATCACACTTATTTAGTATTTAAAACTGTAAGGTAGATGTCATTAAATCAAATTTACATCAATATATCACAGGTCATAAAAATTACAAATACAATCACATTATTTATGCATTACATCAAGTCATTTATACTGTAAGGACAGCAGTCAATTAAATATTTTTCACACAAATTTGAACTGTCTATTTCAAGCTCTTTTATTTCAACTGGTAACTTATTGTACATTCTTTTTCCAAACTCAACAAAACTATTCAACATAAAGTGGTAGTTAACCGAGTCCTCTGAGTGCTGTAGCATGTCTAGTAAAATGGCTGTGTGCATTACTATTGATTGGAAAACTGTTTACATTTTTCTTTGTGTACTTCATGCATTCAAAGCATACAGTGCAGTAATTGTCATGATTCTTAGGCTTTTAAACAATGGCTTACAATGGGTTCTACTATCCTTATTACAAATTACTCTGATAGCTCTCTTTTGTAATAAAAAAGTGTCTTCACATTGAATCTCTGCCCCTTGCAACAATGCCATATGCCAAATGAGACTGAATATATGCATGACTAGCGTCAGGCTCGCTTCGCTCGCCATATCCGTCTAGCCAGGGGGCTCCGCCCCCTGGACCCCGACTGGATCGTCCAAGAATGAGATTAGCAGGCTCGCTTTCCTCGCCTGCATTTTATCATGTTAGGACAATCCAGTCGGGGGTCCAGACTAAACATCTGGCTAAACGGATATGGCGAGCGAAGCGAGCCTGACGGCTAGTAATATAATATTCCCAAATTGAAGTAGCAGTGTCCAATCAATTTTCCGCGATAAATGCATTGAATCTTCAACTTGGTGCCAACCTAACAAAGTCAACTCAACTTAATGCCAACCTGACAAAATTATTAATTTAGTAGCAAGTTAAAACTTTTTGAAGAGGTACTCTATCTAGATATATTCTATAGTAACATATGATATGGAAATTTCAATTATAATTAAGAGATTGGGAGAAGAAGAATATACATGCTAAAAGACGAACTTTAAACCCTTGAAAACAACCCTTAGAGTTGAAATATTGCCAAAAGATTTCGAGTGCGCCTCTAAAGGGCCAACTGAACATACCTACCAAATTCGAACGTTTTTGGTCCGGTAGATTTTTAGTTATGCGAGTGAGTGAGTCAGTCAGTCAGTCAGTCAGTCAGTGAGTGCCATTTCGCTTTCATATATATATATAGATAAACAGCAATCAACACATCAAGACTAATAATATGCCTAATCTGCTAAGCATAAAGTACCTTTAGACACCTTACTACACAGTAAGCTGACATGCTTTCCCACTTTGAATTATTTTGTAATGTATGCCTAGAAACTTCACATGATTAATATCACATCGGTCACTTAAATCAAATTTAACAACAGTGTTTTGTCTTTGTTGAGACGGAGAGTTTGCAGCTGTCCAGTCTTCGATAGATGCATTGATAAATTAAGGATATTTTATGTTGTCAAATAATTTCTCACACTTGACTTGTATTGCTAGATCATCAGCAAACATAAACGCCCTGACATCACGACCAGGGATCACTGCAGGGGACTATTTAGGGATCTGGGATACTCATGTGTATAGTCATATGTATTGTGCTTGCTGAAGTTATTATTATTATTATTATAGTATTATTTGCTGAAGTAGATGATGAATCAGGAGCGGCTTCAAAAACGGTTGTGATATACTCAGCCACAATAGGAAACCACTATAGTGATGTCTACTTTATAATGACAGTGGATAAAGATAGGAGAAAAAACGTTGCCGATCCCTGTTTTTTCAATGCCTTCTATAGACGGTAGCTGATACAGGTTTATTAATGTAATATCAACTGTTCATTATCGTTTAAAATGATCAATTATATTTTATTAAACAAGAATAGTATATTTCGCACTTAGAGCAGAAAATGAGATTTTCCGGCTCGAAATCGGTTTTCAAGTCCGAGGCTGTAGGCCGAGGACTAGAAAGATTGAGAGCCGGAAAAACATTTTTACCCATGGTGCGAACGTCGCCACACACAAAAATAAACAATATAGATATAATATATATATAGATATATATATATTATATATATATATATATATATATAATATATATATATATATATATATATGAGAATAGTGTGTTTACTAAGCACTACCGAAAGCAGAAGGGAAGGTGATAGCTCTAGCAAATCTGAGGTAATCTGAATATATCAGGTAATGTCCAAGTATTTTATTTTTTATTCTGATTCGTCTAAATAACCTAAAGATGATGTTCAATTATGTGGGAAGTTGAGTTTATACTTTTATTCTTTCAAATGACCATAAGATGATATCATTATAAATGTGTAATTATTGAATAATGAACACAAATAATGAAAAGTTTTTTTATCTGCTGTTTTTGATCACCTTTCTTAGTTCAATGTTAGCGGCTGGAAAGGGTACTCTTTCCGGCCTAGGCCGGAAAGAAACCTATTCTGACGTCAGACGAGAGTTGTCTGCAAACAATGTCTTTCAGATCTACGGAAAACAGCTGCTTTCGTGCAGTGTGGCGAAAATTTATTTTGCACTGGCATTTTGTTGTATGCATATTATTGAAAGATTATATATTGTCAAATGGACTTGATGAATTTTATTGTAACAAAAACTCTGTTATGAGCTATGTAAATAATATTTTGTTGATATTGTAGGCTGCCTTGTGGTGGTATATGCCGAACTCCTGGAGGATCTGCTGAGGGGCGATCAACTGGCCCACATCAACAGCCAAGATTCCTGGGTCGAAAGCCCACTCCATGCAGCGTCAACTACTGAAAACTCAAGATGCTTGAGGTTCTTCTACAAGTGGAGGTAATTAATTATGGTACTGGTCAATTTGTTGACCGAGCGAAGTGAGGTCTAAGATTCAAGTCGACGGTTTTTGCATTTCTCTTTATGTTTATATGTTGCGCATTACGGCGAAACACAAGTAATAGATTCTCATGAAATTTGACAGATAGTTCCTTTTTAATTGCGCGTCGACGTATATACAAAGTTTTTGGAAATTTTGAATCTCAAGGATAATGTAAAAGGAAAAGGAGACTCCTTCATACGCCAATATTAGAGTGAAAATCAGACTATAGAATATTATTATTATTCATAAATCAGCGGTTAGTGGGCTATAATACTTCCCGTTTTCATCATAAATTAGCTGTCAGGTGGACTACTAGTAGTTCTGTGAACAGTAGACCTCACGCAGTATTCTCATCCACAAGTACCTGATTGAAACTATAGACCTCATGGAAATACAGCAATAGATGGCTTCTCCACACATCTGTGTAATCATTGTCAGCTGATTTATGATGCATAATTCTATAGTCTGATTTTTACTCTAATATTGGCGTATTGAAGAGGCTCCCTTCCTTTATATATCCTTGAAATGCAAATTTCAAAAAACCTGTATATACGTCGATGCGCAATTAAAAAAGGAACATACCATCAATGGGACTGAAATTCACCGCAAATAGTGTAAGGTAGGCGCTCCAATTAGTTAAGACAAGACAAAACATGATCAGACACGTTTAGTCACAATATTCACATAGTTGCTTATGAAGACATGTCTAATTGCAATGACTAATCAGTGTGAGTTGCGTCATAAGCAGCTATGTGAATTATTGTGATTAAACGTGTCTGATCATGCCTAGCATAAGGCTAGGCACCCACCAGTTAGTCAAGACAAGACACGTTTAGTCACAATACTTCACATAGCTGCTTGTGACGCAACTCACACTGATTAGTCATTGCAATTAGACATGTCTTCATAAGCAACTATGTGAAGTATTGTGACTAAACTTGTCTGATCATGTCTTGTCTTGACATGCTGACTGGTGTGCGCCCAGCCTAATGTGTATGGTGACGACGTTATGTGAAGACCAATTTCTTCTCGTTTGTTATAATCCTCTGTTGGAGGAAGAATCATATTAGACAACTAACAACGAAGTTTTGGTGGATTTCTACTCTTGTAGCCCACCGAATACTATACTGTATTTCGTATTGAATGAAAAAGACTAAGAAATTGTCAAAACCAAGATTTATGTAGTACAGTAGACCTCACGCAGTATTCTCATCCACAAGTAACTGATTGAAACGATAGATCTTATGGAAATACAGCAATAGACTGGCTTCTTCACACATCTGTGTAATCACTTGTCAGGTGATTTATGATGAATAATTCTATAGTCTGATTTTTACTCTAATATTGGCGTATGAAGGAGGCTCCTTTTTCCTTTTATATTATCCTTGAAAAATTTCCAAAAACCCTGTATATACGTCGACGCGCAATTAAAAAAGGAACATACCTGTCAAATTTCATGAAAATCTATTACGGCGTTTCGCCGTAAATGCGGAACATAAATATAAACATATGAACATAAAGAGAAATGCCAAACTGTCGACTTGAATCTTAGACCACTTTGCTCGGTCAATAATACTACCCGTTCAAAAACGTTGAACATCTTGAAAATGTATCTTCCATCAACGTTGTAGACAGTTGCAGCCAGACCTGATAACAGCGCTCACACTCACATTCCGGACGACACGTCACGGTACGATAGGACAGAAAGCTCTATGTTTATTTTTTTCTAGACATTTTAAATTGATAAATTATTTATTAATTTTTTGAGAAAACATAACAACAGGTCAATGTAACTTACTGAGCGCGAGGTCTACTGTTCACAGAACTACTAGTAGTTTAGATATAACTAAACATTCATATATTAATAAAGTTATTGTTTGATTTCAGCCGATCCAAAATATACCATGTGGACCAAGGGAGACACAAGGTGAGTTGAATCCTGTTTCTAAAGTAATGTCCACGTTATAATGACAGTATTTGATTAAGAATGTTATCTTCAGGGATACTTTTGAGTCAGTGACTCGAGTGACCCAGAGCCGAACAAAATGGCGGCTGACCCGGGGCAGACTAGTGATCCCATGGAACGACAACCAGACATCGACCGGTCGAGCTGTTTGGCGCGTACTTTTGAATATTCGGATGGCGCGAATATTGGAATAAACACACACACACACACACACACAACACTGGTGTGACACTAAAATTAAGTTGTTTTGCAAACAAACATGGCTCTGCGTACTAAATAGTTTAATTCTAGGAGAATTGGACAAAGAACAGAATAACAATAATAATAATCATTCTGATGCACCAACATTGTATTGCTGTGGAGGAATTGGGAAATCCTTTAAGGGCTTTCAATGAATTATTCCAACAGGAATGTAATAATACGAGACCTCACAACTTGGGTTATTTTGAAATTAATAATATCACTTTAAATATGAGTGAGTTTTAAAAGCCATTTTAGAATGTCTTAGCAAACCATGCAGATAAAAGAGTTCCATACTATTATCATCAGAATCTTTCCACTGAAATTTGGTAACATGGTTATGTAGCATATTCTATTCAGGTCACCTACTGAGAATCATACCAAGTGGGTCGCGCGTGTAGATTTTGGATCTTGTTTAATAATCATTATATCTTTAGGACTATATTTTTTTGGCGTCATCAAAGAGACCACTGCACTAGTCTTCATTGAATGAAAATAATACCATTTCCCTAAAAATATTTTTCCTCCACCTACTGGCTAAAGTACTTACTTTACTCCCTGAAACATAATACTAAAGTGTCACTTTTTCGCGTCTCGGTATAAAAACAGAAAACCCCCTAGGGGTAAAAGTGACTCCATTTAAATAACATGGGAAGCATCTCTATTTTAAAACTTACATTATAATAGGTTAGAAGGTCTAAGCTTCAGATGAGAAAGCATAAAGAGTGGTCTGTCATTGAGTCAACTGAATTCAATACCACAACCAGAGATTTGATCAACTCATGAAATATATGTTTGTATGATATTATATTCTAATATAGTAGACGATAAAAATTTATACAATTTTAAAATTCTTTATTCTATTCAAAATACCAGCCAACGAATATTTTTGATCTGCAATTCAAATCTGAACCGCGTGATCTGGAGTCAGCCATTTTTGGTAGACACCCAGCTGATATAATTGTTACAACTTTTGCTAGATAGCGCAATCGGCAGTGCCAATCAGATGGCCGGTTTTTAGGTTTTAGATTTAGGTTATGTTGTTTAGGAAACATGTCACCAATACGTAAGTTATTAAATGATTTTATTGCAGTTTCTATAAAAAAATGTAGATGGAGGAAAAGTTGTACATCACGAGTGAAAAATACTTCTTTGATCTTGATAACTGGTGGCTTTGAACTATTGCATATCGAATCCTTTAACTTAAATTACCACGTTAAACCGAAGGCTGCAACCTTTTTCAAAGTATCACATTAGAAGAGTTTATCTACTCTTAGATTGGGAAGTAATTCATCATTACTTGTAAACTGAGAAGTATTCTTGTTGTTGATATAACGTAATTTAGTAAGGCTTGACTATTGCCCTCTAGCTGTGTATTACTACATGTTATTAATATTATTGTTTTGTCAAGGTAGTCTCAAATTATTATTATTGAAGTGAATGTTTAGCCGGGGGTTAGAGAATTGGTTGGCTACAGGAAATGTTAGTATCAGTTAATTGAAGCCTGATATCAATCCAGTTTCCTTTCTCACTCTCTCTAGCTCTCTCTCCCTCTCTCTGAATGTCAGTTGCACCAAGGTAATTAGTGTCCAGAATCAGGCAGGTGCATCATATCTCCGGTTAACATCTGATTGGCGATTATCTCCACTGATTCAGAGATAATCGACATCAAAGATCACCTTGTACAGTAGGCATGATGGGTTGGGTATATATAGACCTACACGTATGTCGGCTACACAAATGTATTACTGTGTTATATTAGGATGTAATAGATTAGTTATATGGTAAGGAATGCAAGCAAGATGCTCTTGTATGTTTGGGGCTCTGTTTCTCTCTTTTACTGGATTATATCTTGGTAATAATTATTTTGAATAATGCTAGTATGATCCATCTGATGTTTCATGTAGCGGGTAATTTATAAGTCAGAGTCATCTCTGTAGGTGTATTCAAACTTGAGAATGTGTAGAACTTTTATGGAATGCGCGATTGTCATCTTCTTGGAATATTCTATCTGTTTTCAATTTTTGTTGAAAAAATTAAAATTTGTTACGGTTTCTAGATTTTATAATATTTCCATGAATTTATGTATGATCTCATGAAAGTTAGGAAGCAACGTGAAAAGTTCTCTTCAAGGGCACTGTTCAATCGTTATTACTATCTTATCTAGCACTATGGTTAATGGCATACCAACCGAAACTAGTTTCTCATTTTTCCAGTAAAATGAGATGAAATATTTTGCCAATAGAGGCTCTCGCAATTTCAAAGCGTAATTTTTTGTCTGCCCAATTCTATGGCAACGGTTACAATCCAATTTATTTATGTAGTTTCTGTTGTTGCACACATCATTCTCTCAAGTTGTTACTCCATCTCAAGTAACTGGTTTTGTTATTTTATTCAAATTGACTATATCATTTTTTATAAGAAATCAGTGCTGGAGACTATTTCAATTATTATCATTTATTTCCAATGACCAGGCATTCCTGGATAAATCGATCACGTCTTCAGTAATAGGATGGTCATATTTGACTAGACCCAACTATAGGCCCGCCACAACGTAGTCCCACGCTAATCCTGAAAGCAACCCACGCCGTGGATGTTTGTAAACCATTGCTAAGCTTCTCCAAACATCTGTGTAATACATGCAATGAATAATCCACTTGTCCGCTGATTGATTATGATACTTCTATAGCAATGGTTTACAAACCTCCCACGGCGTGGGTTGCTTTTCGTGGATTAGCGTGGGTCTACTTTGCGGCGGGCCATATGAAGCGTATAATAAAGGTACTGTAAGATATAGGCCATACGAAAAACCAAACATGGTGATTTCAAATCAAAAATTGGTGGATTGTTTGTTTTTTTTATCAAATTCCAATTTTACAAAGATTAACATCAACATTTTTAGGTGCCCTAGAAGTTATAGGAAGGAGAATTAATCAGCCTACAAATAAAAATACCTCTTGAGGAGAAATACTTTTTACAGTTTGGATGTTGAGCAAACCAGAGACATTCTTAGCTGCTGATGACAGATATAATTTTTTCTCAAAGTACTGCTCATAGAACATTCTATGAGATAGTGGATGTCATTGCAGCTTCAGTAGATGACCTGGTCGACACTCTTGCAGCAACAAAAAAGTCATCTGATGTATTAATAATAAAGCCTTTACCACTTCATAACTTGTGCTTGCTACATAAGAACTTCCTTAATACAAGATTATCACCGGGTTGCACAACGGTCTGTTAACTTTTAATCCCAAATAAATTTCACTTTTGTTGCATTAGTAGTCCACACATGACCCTCTGTGGTGACTTCTGTAACATAAAGAAAACAATATATTAAACATCATTAAAGTAGTGAACATGATTGACTTCCATAAGGTAGGTCTACTAAGCATTATGTTATATTACAAGTAGTGCAGTCTATATACAGTGGTGCTTGCAAAATACATTGTAGTTCTTAATTTTCACATTATGTTATAAATCACTCTCAAAACAGGCTGTATCAGTGCCACTTTTTTGAAGTTGTCTTTTGAAGGAAACTTCAAGCTTGGCTACAAAATCTTACAGAAGCTTGATTAAATTACACCGAAGAGTAGCTCAAATATGTTATAACCAATCATAACACATATAAGAAACGCGTCTATAGTGAGGTCACGTTATATTGGCAGTAGAGGTGATAGAAAAACAACGTTGCCGATTATCTGCCTTTTATAACTCATACCATATAACTTATGTAATGTTTCATTCTTCTTTAGAACAATCAATTTATTGTACTCATCAAGTGAATTTTACTTTTCAATAAAAATACACTTGCATCATTAGATTGAAAATTTTTTTAATAATTAACCATATATTGATCATATTTCAACATTGTAAAAATCTGGCAAAAAGGATAGCAACACCAATGTTAATCAAATACTGACTATCCTAGGAAAAATTAAGAGGTTACAAATTTTCTAAACATTTTATTTCGTCTCACCGTTTTAGAGATTTCTCTATACTGTAAGTCTTCTACGTTTTTCTCTGTATCTTCTTTAGTATTGACGAAAAGCCAGATTCTTTTTCAATTGTGGAGTAGCTTGATTAAGTTTTCAAATGCAATGGTTTTAAAGCTGCATATTATACACCAAAGTTTTCACAGATTCTTCTATAAAAAAGTTGTTGATTATCTTAAAAATTTGCTGTTCTCAAACAATGTAGAGCACAAGAGCTGTCAAATTTTCGCTAAGAAAGCTAGTCCTGCATGGACTTGTAATGAAGGAAATTTTGTTGGCAACTTTCTCAGTGTTTACAATGTATGGAAAACAAAAATCATGTTAGATAGAAGGGATTTTTACAAGTTGAGGAAGCAATTTCACTGTAATTCAAACTTTTTAATGAAATGAAAATGAGTGAAGTTTATTAGGTTCAATTTATGTTTAGCCGATTAAGTATTCTGAAATTTGATAATGGAAAATTCTATTTATTTTTTAATAAATTATGCATAAACAAAATACGAATAGGTATTGAGGTTAAACAGCTATAAAAATCTAAGAGAAACAGAAGTAGCCAAATCAAAGTAAATATTTCAATGCTATTTAAATGGATCAATAAACTTTCATGACCACACAGAATAATATTATATTTTTATTTTATTATTCACAATTTCCTTGATGAACACTAAAAAGCCTACTGTAACAGTTTTGGATACCATAGATCACGTCATGAGCACAAATATATTTTAATATAATAGTTATACAAACTAATAATATTGTCAAAAATGCAATTAATAAACTACCAGCCAATAATGTGTAAATTTCCTCCTTTCCATTATTTTATAAAATATGCTTCAAAAACAAACTCATGTTTGTATTCGTATAATCCTCCATATTTGCATTTACTTATGTGTTGTTTACTTGACTGCAGACCGCAGACGACGCGAAACTTTCAACCAATAGGAGCGCTCCGATTCCGGGTGACTCGAGCTAGAACTTCGTACCCGTACTATTTGGTCGGGTCACGATTCCTGACCCGGGCTAGAAAAATCAAAGATGGCGACCGGGATGAACTGTCCCAAGCTCCCATGAAACGCGGGTCACCTACTCGAGTCCTCTAGTCATTGGAGCAGTGTATCCCTGAAGACGCTCAATGATTACAAAAGTTTCAACAGCTGAGTCATAATTTTGACACAGTCCCACACACAGGAACTCGCTCACTCACTTCCATCATCAACAGACGACGAAATAATTATTATCAGCTGTTTTTCCAAGGATGAATAATAATTTTCCCTTCAATGTCCTTCAGCTAGTTTTCTCAGGGAATGAAGAAAACTATCAATTTACTTCCATTTATGTGGACCAGTTTGATACATTTTTACTTTGATATGTGATCCTACAATGTAATTAGCATGATACTAAAATTTGATGGATAGCTATTATTCAATATTGTGGATCAATCACTTGATATTTGAGAATGGATCTAATGAAGAAAAATGAAGAACATTTTTGTAGAACACATTGGGAATCATTCCAATAGAATATATTCTGAGAGAATTGATGCTTTCATTTAAATCAGAATAATATATTCCTCAATTCTGAATCAGCATCACCTGAAATGTTAATAATCGAATCAAATCAAATTAAAATAAAAAAAATCATTTATTTGCCATACATAAATACATATTCAAAACATAATGAAATTTCTCCTATCCTAATATAAATGATGTCATACAATGATGCCAATCGAATCTCTAGCGCAATCGAATCTTTATATTATAAACCTAGTATGTTCTGAATTTCGTGATAATCGTTAGAGCCGTTTTCGAGATCCGGTGGAAATACGAACATATAAACATAGCTGCTCGTTTAATATTATACGATAAAATATAAATATAAAATTACAGAAATTGCTCGCCTAATATAATAGGATATGTGAGTGGCCAAACATATTCTGACCGTTGAGCGCAATCGGCAGATTCTCGTTTTTGGAGAGAGGGTAGAGTGAGAGAGAGAGTAGTTTTTCGAGAGTTTAGGAGGGACCCAGGGTGTATAGTGAGAGAGAGAGAGTCGAGTAAGAGGGTGGTTTTCGGAGTCGACGCAAGAGAGTAGCGTCGTCGTTGGAAGGGTGTAAGCGTCAGTTGTGCGTTGAGTGTATCCAGCGTCGGTTCGCGGCTGACATGAGACCCCGTGACCATGCGTTCACGCTAGGTTTGGTGATGACACCATGGTGCGTTGCGAGGCGATCCTAGTGGTCATTGGTGGTGGGCTGGGGGTGGGCGGGTGATATCCGACATGGACGCTCCAGACATTTGAAGCGCGGCATAAGGAACCCGGTGTTGATACCGCGACGCCCTCCGTGAACGTCGCTACGCTCGCCGAGGGCACGGTGGCGCCGGCGCCCCTGTCGATATTGTCACACGGTTCCTGAGGATTGTCGAGTCACAGCAACAGCTGGTGATAACTGTACAGCTGGCACGGATCTCAACTCGGGGAGGAGTGGTTGATCGATATGCTCAGGTAACTAATTACAATCATTTCAAATTCATTCATTCATTTCAAATTCCGTTTGCGAAATGCAGCTGATCAATATGCGCAGGGTTGGGAGGAATCAACAAAATGGTCAAGTCCCTAAGCCCAACCTTACAATTTTCAAAAAATTCTTCACTTTTCTAGCACCAACGTTTTTCAATAGACTTCCTGCAGATATAAAAAGGTGTAGGCAGAAGACAACTTTCTGCAGATTATTACATAGTCATATGATACATGAAGATGTTTCTTGTTATTATGAAAATATTGTTAGAGATGCAGGCCTGCACTCTTTTACAACTGGTTTCGCAGTATGTTTGCTAGTATATTGCAAGTATTTTAATAATGTTAAACTGATACTGAAGTTCTCTTCATTTTTTTCTTGTTTTTTGAGTTTTTTTCACTCTTTCCTAATTTGCTTGTTAACTGTAACACTTCTTTTTTTTTTGAAGTAGTATTTTTTTCTGCCCAAACAGGTTTTTGTAACCTTTGGGATTATTTTTCCCACATATTTGATTTTTTGTAATGTGC
>NW_024093438.1:0-11768 GCF_014356525.2 Nilaparvata lugens | reverse complement strand
TTTACAGACTAATAAGTATTTTGTTTGCAGGTTACGACGTGAAAGCGCTCTCTAATACTTGGATTGGATCTCTGTGATGGCCTACGACTACCACGGTCAGTGGGACAAGGTGACCGGGCATGTGGCTCCCATGTACGCGCACCCTGACGATGATGACGTCACTTTCAACACGGTAAGGCATGGCTACTCTAGTCCATATGGCTTGCACTCTTCATATACTACATCTCGTCATAGTATTGTTTTTTGAGCGGTCCCTTGAGATGTACTGTATCGAGGAGCTACACTGTGTTTTCCTTTCTCAGATTAGTGTTTACAGATCCCCATTCTGATAATGCGAGCACACTGCAATAAATCGAAAGTACTCGTTCTACAAAACTCCAGTTAACGAAATCCCCCACCTATCGTTTAGTCACATTTTCAAAATTTGTACTAGTTTTTCACCTCCATGTAACGAGTTCGGCTTATAACGCACATCGATTTTTGGACGTACGATTTATTGTCGTGCTTATTCTATTAATAATAATAATATCGAGTGACCTGGCTGACTCAGGTCTAGTCAAAGTTTTCTCTCAGTTAGTCAAAGCTGGCTCAGTGTCAGAGTTTTCAGGTCGCAACTGATCAATTTCAGGACCTCTGACATGACCTAACGACTACTTTTTAGGCAGCCGGGACCGACGGCTTAACGTGTCCATCCGAAACACGGGAGTGGCCCGAGATAAATATCTTGCCGGGCCGGGATTTGAACCGGGCTGAATCACAAAGCCAGCATCTGATCCACTCGGCTACGGCCACTCCAAATTATTCTATTGAATTAAACAGATGATGTTTGTCCAGTTCCATTTAATCTTATGCAATTTATGAGCATGGGAAAAAATCGAACGTCTATAAATCTATGTGGTAACTGGCTCTCCCTCTCCTCTCAACAGTGATTTTTTTCTCTTGAACATTTCATTTTTTTGTTTTTTTTTAACTCCACTGTAGATATGTAACTCCACTTCCATAGCCACAACACCAGAATTAGAAATCTGAATTTTCTTCTCGTTGCCAGAATGAACACAGCTTTTGGTCAGAGATCTGTACAATATTTAGGTCCTAGAATTTACAATGAAATCCGTCGCGAAGGACGAAATAAATATAAATAGATTTAAAAGAGCAGTACGGAATTGATTATATGATACTGGAATTTACCAGACCGAGAAGCTCATTGTAAATAGGATATAGGATGAACTACGGTCATCTTTTTAGATTGTACAAATCTCTGGTTGTATTATATTCTATCTTCAATAACTAACTTACCTTATAGCTAATGTTTTAGGAAAGAATATTATGATCACCCGGCACATATTATTATAGTGGGGTATCATAATTAGAACTAAGTTTAGTATTAGCAATTTGTATGTATAATATAACAGTTATATATATGTTTGTCAATAAACTCCTCTGGTTGCAATTCATTGGCAATCAGAGAAATTATTATTATTATATTATATTAGATTACATACAAGTTCAGTTAATACTACCATAGAGAAACAATAGCATAAGTAGATATGCCATAGTATAGGGCGTTTATGTCGCAACTTTTACTGTTATCTCAAGCCGACAGTCCACGTAGTTCTTTCCTGTGAAGCTTTATGACGCTGGTAGTCTCTCAAATTGTGCCGTTCATACACTATCACCCCTACAAAACAGTAAAAATCGTCAATAATCGACATTAATCGGCTTGAGATAACAGTAAAGGTTGCGACATAAACGCCCTATACTATGGCATATCTACTTATGCTATTGTTTCTCTATGGTAGAACGATCTGTTGTGATTAAAGTCTTCCCGGTGTATCTGATTGATATTATTCATTTTTCCTCCACCTACTGTCAAAAGTACTTACTTTACTCCCTGAAACATGATACTAAAGTGTCACTTTTTCGCTCTCGGTACTAAAAACAGAAAAACTCCTAGGGAGTAAAAGTGACTCCATTTAAATAACATGGGAAGCATCTCTATTTTAAAAACGTACATTTGGAATAGGTCAGAAGGTCTAAGCTCAGATGAGGAAGCATATAGAGTAGTCATTAAACCAACTAAATTCAATACCTCAACCAGACATTTGATCGATATATAAAATTTATGTTTGTATGCTGAAATTATTATTACAAACTTCATATCATTATACTAAAAAAATGTATTATTTTTCTTTTATTCCATGTTATTCAAAATATCAGCCAACGAATATTACTTATTAACTAATAAAATTTGAAACGGGAACTTCATCATAGCTGTACTTTTGGCTGTTATTGTTGTTACAACTTTAGCCGACAGATAGTGCTGTCGGAGGAGAACTGTGATTACAAGCCAGCTGTTTCTGTTTACTTTTAGATTATGTTGTAACAAATTGTTTAGTCACATACGTTTTTAAAATTATTTTATTAACAGTTTTTATAGAAATGTAGGTGGAGGAAAAATGTTGTGTATATCACGAGTGAAAAATGCTTTTTCTCCCTCAGGAAAATTGTTGCCCTCGGCTTCGCCTCGGCTTCAAACTTTTCCCTCAGGGAGAAAAAACAGCACTTTTCACTCTAGATATACAATAACTATTGAAAGTGTTGTTGTTGTTTTTGTAGAACTTTACGATGCACTACTGGATGCGGCAGGGGGCGGACAGACGCAAACTAATAGTGGGCATGCCGATGTACGGACAGTCGTTCAGTCTGGCCTCCACCGAGGACAATGGCCTCAATGCACCCACCTATGGCGGGGGGGAGGCCGGCGAGCAGACCAGGGCCAGGGGATTCCTCGCTATTATGAGGTCAGTCAAAAAACCTAACCTAACCTAACCTAACCTAACCTCGATACAAACATTATGTAGATTTAATAAAATAGGTACCGCAATAGATTGTCATTATTATCATGCTTATTGACCAAAGCGAAGCTGAGATTTTGTCTGTTGTTTGTACCGCAGTTACAGTCACAGATTTAGATAAAATTTGGTTTACAAGTACTTCGAAACAAGGGTGTCCACCTATACAAGGTTTTTTGAGTTTTTTTTTAATTATACAACACGGTATATGAGGTTTTTTGAATTTTTTCATTTGAACAACCTTCCGGTAGTCGCGCCCTACTCAATCTCACGAGCAGTCGCGTGTTGTACTTTTTACAACATCCAATTTTCCAAGTGTTATGTACTCTGTTTACTGTCAAAACATATTAATTAATTGTATAATTACTTTTTCCATCTTCTGGATTATTTTACGCCTATGAACATTTGAATGATTACCATTCATACCCCAATAAGGTACATCAAGCAAAGCCATCAATTCTGTGTTATTGGTTCGTTTACAGTCCCCGTATACAGTCTTCCCATATCTTGAGCACTGTGGCGACTAATGGCACCTAAAGACTGAACCATTGCTCGGTTGATACTGCAACTCAGTGGAGTGATGGGGGGAAAGTTTTGGAATGCATAGGTGACTCATTCACTGACACCACCCCATTCAATAGTTTTGTACAGCAAAAAAACTAACACTGTTGTACTCTTTACACAGCGCGACTGCCGGAGGTCAAGGATAATACAAAGGAAAAGGGTCTCCTTTGAAAGCCAATATTACCGTAAAAATCAGACTATAGAATTATTCATCATAAATCAGCTGTCGAGTGGATTATTAATTGCATGCAATTAATATCTCAATGTCAGTTGGTGGAAAATCAGTGATTGGTGGACTATTAGTTGCATGCAATTAATAACTGAAGTAAATTGGTATTTTCTCTCAATCTTTCTCTGCTTTGAACTCGGGCTGTCCTGTTGCCAGTAGTCTTGAAAGAGATTAGCTTTTGATGTTAGCATTTTTGATACACCAACCCCAACAGCCATTATTTATTTATTTATTCGTTGATATAATTACAAATCATATGAATATGATCGGGATAGAACAACAGGCATAGCCCAAAACTATTCTGTTCCCAAATTTTTAAAAATAATTAAATGTCCGAAAAAATAGGTTATGTTCTTACTGAGGAAATTTAAAGTCAAAGTTCTGTCCAAGAATATATATTAGCTAGAAATTTTGAATTTAGAATGATTAAAATACCAAATTATAGTCAAATTTTGCACTTAATATCACCGCACTTTGAATAAATTGAGTTATTTCAGAAAATTTTGAAGCCAAAAATATACACACAACTTTCAACTAGGCACAGCTGTTGCCTGTTATTAGCCGTTTTCACACCGATATCTCGCCGACACCACAGGACAGAATTTACTCTGATGGACAGTATGGACAGAGGAGGCTGTAGTTTATAACTGCGCGAGGTCTACTGTTCACAGAACTACTAGTACACTTCCTTCAGGGACTTCTGCACTTCCCACTAATAAAAGTCATGCTATTATTATTATCATTCATGTTTAACTTAGGCTCTACTCAAATCTTACTTCTGTGGTTCTTACTGTTGTTCTTTCATTATTTAATAAATCACCTCTGGGTGTGAGACAGCTGCCAACAACAAAAATCAGGGCTGTTTCCGAGCTCGGGATTCACTAAGTTCTAGACTTTAAACAGGTGGAGTCAGAAAATTGACTTTCTGGAACGGGTGTAGTTTTAGTCCACGTTTAAATTGAATTTCGAGAAACTAGAAAATTGAACACAAAATAAAATAGAGTAAAGTTACAGCTGTTTTGAATTATTCAGGAATGTTTTATTTTGTCAAGGAAAAAACGTTTCCAATTATAGAAATGAGAAGTAAAGATCATAAAAACTGCGACTTCGCCTTTTTTTAGAAGCCAATTTTCTGACTCCAGCTGTTTAGAGTCTAGAACTTAGTTGAATCACTAAAAGAATTCTTAATCCTGGCTGACAAAAACCTTTCACAACCTAAGAAAGTTTGGGGAGATTGACTGCTCTGAAAAGCTGCGTACACATATCCGCGCTTCCAACCCGCACCGAGCACGCTCCGCCCTCGTACCGCCCTCGTTCCTCCATCGAACCACAGTCGCTCCACCCACGCACCCATCATGAACGTTACGGAAGATGTTAGATCTTCTCGCGTTCCCCGGTCGAACCACTGTTGCTCGCCGGTCGATCATCAATCGCTCTGCTGGAGTGACGTTCGGTTGTGAAGCAGAGTGAAAGTCTGTACGCACCTTAATAGTGCCTGGGTAGATTCTGAGGTCTCATAATTTCATAAACTGTTTAAATTCTGTTAGAATATTCACCTTGTTTATTTATGTATTTCTTGTTATTCTACAGGGTGAGCATAAAGTTTTGCCCTATTTTAAAATTTATTACAGAATAACCGTTTGACATAATAATGGAATTTCTGGCGCTGTTACATAGGTTAGTGTTAGTAGTTTTTTGACCAATAGATGGCGCTAGTGGTTCTAAACAATGACGCTGTCTGTTAGTTCACGTTAGTTGCGGTCAAAATGGCGTCGAAGCAGGAAAAAACACAATGTGTGCTTTGGTTTCACGAAACGAAATCGCCCCTCAGTGTTCAGCGTAATTTTCGGGCTTGTTATGGACGCAGCCCTCCTGATGTTAAATCAATGAAGAGATGGTATGACAGGTTCAAAGAACAGGCAGCTGGAACCCGCTTCGACATTCTTCGTGCTAAAAAGGGGGGGGGGCACACGTTGAAGTTTACTGAAGTAAGTGAAATTAAAAAACTACCAACACTAACCTATGTAACAGCGCCAGATATAAATTGATATGTCGAACGGTTATTCTGTAATACATTTTTTACTTTCCTTGCCCTATTACCATAGGTAAGGAGAGTATTGCTTTCCGAAAATATTAAGGTACCCTAATTTATAAATGTTTATACGTTTCAAGGTCCCCTGAGACCAAAAAGTGGTTTTAGGGTATTGGTCTGTATGTGTGTTGTGTGTGTGTGTGTGTGTGTGTGTGTTGTGTGTGTTGTGTGGGTGATGATTGTATTGCGTCATTGTACACGATATCTCATCTCCCACTAAGGGAATGACTTGAAATTTGGAACTTAAGGTCCTCAAAATATAAGGATCCGACACGAACAATTTCTATCAAATGCAATTTTAGATGGCGGTTAAAATGGAGAAAATGTTGTCAAAAACAGGGTTGAATGTGATAATTCAATTGCAAACTGTTGGCAACTGTTGATTCTATTATCTTCATTCGCTATGAAGAGATAGCAGATCTCGTTGACCGAGCGAAGTGAGGTCTAAGATTCAAGTCGACGGTTTGCCATTTCTTTTAATGTTTAAATGTTTATATGTTTGAATGTTTAAATGTTTATATTTTTATATGTTTATTTGTTGCGCATTTACAGCGACGACGTATATACAAGGTTTTTGGAAATTTTGCATTTCAAGGATAATATAAAAGGAAAAAGGAGCCTCCTTCATACGCCAATATTCGAGTAAAAATCAGACTATAGAATTATTCATCATAAATCAGCTGACAAGTGATTACACAGATGTGTGGAGAAGCCAGTCTATTGCTGTATTTCCATAAGGTCTATAGTTTCAATCAGGTACTTGTGGATGAGAATACTGCGTGAGGTCTACTGTTCACAGAACTACTAGTATCTATCCAGCGTTATAGTCCTGTCACCAGCTGGCTCAGATCTCACAATTAGTAGACTTGAGATGCGCGTGAACATTAGCGTCAGGTGAAAAATTTTCATAACGGCAAGAAAGTTGTGTGAGTGCGCCACACCAGATTTTTTCATTATTGATGTGATTTTGACGTTGCTGTAATACTTTCAAATGTTTTCAACAATATATGTTTTGTTTACAGATGGAAGTAATTGGGATTTTCGTTTAATATTTTTTTTTTTACTTGTAGATCTGCCAACGCACCCTGAAGCAGGGCTGGGAGGTGGTTAGGGACGAGGAGGGCCGAATTGGGCCCTATGCCAGGCTGAGGGATCAGTGGGTGTCGTTCGATGACCAGGCCATGATAGCCTACAAGTCCAACTATGTAAAGCGCAACGATTTCGGGGGTGCCATGATATGGGCTCTCGATTTGGATGATTTCAGGTAAAATTCATCTATAATTCCATGTCGTTAATTGCATCCTAATATTATTCTATGATCATGTGTCTATGTCATTGATGAACGAGATAATAATGTTAATTATTTCTGGACCAAAAATCAAGTGACGAGCAGTGTGTGATTACATAATCTTAACTTTTGGACAACATTAACATTTTATCAAAATTTTTTTAGAGAATAGTACAGGCTCAGCCTAGTTTTTCCTCCAATGTCATAATTGTATTATGATTGTGTAGTGTTTCATACAATAAATGAAATGTAGTTTCAGTAATTTCGAAATTATTTATTTTATATGAAATGTATTTCCTATATAGTGATAATAATGTGAATATTTCTTCTATGTTTGGTTTTGAAACATCTAAATTTAAAAATCTACTTGTGAGAATAATTGAGGACTGAAAATTTTGTGAATTGAATTACTACAACTTGACCTTTTCGGACTATGTGTTATCTAAATTTGGGAGAGGAATAGCACAAGGTTACCTTATTTTTCCTCTCCCTATCATTTTTATAATGTACTTATTGTATAAATAACTAAAGAATAGATTATTATTTTATCATTAAAAAATATTTTTTCCTGACAAATAAAATATAATGTATTATTTTCAACAGGAATAACAGTAAATATTACATGAGATATACCGGTATCAGCTGTTCTGTATAGAAAGCAATGCTGTTCTCGTATATTTCCCACTGCCATTATAACGTGGGACTCTTTTTAGGAAGTTGAACCAGTTTCTAATAGTTTGAATTTGTTGTGTAGGAAGTGAATTATTTGTACTACATTACTTGTAGTATAAGAAGATACCCCATGGTATAGGTCGTTTATGTTGCAAATTTCTTCTCCAATTACTGTCGACAACTGTCTAATATTAGTGTGTTGTTGGGAGTGTAAGAAGGCACAGTATGAGAGACTACCAGCGTCACATAGCTTCACCAAAAACAGTTATTTTTCTGTCTGATTTTACAGGAATTTGTGTGGATGTGAAGAGTACCCGCTGCTGAAAACCATCAACAGGGTGCTCCGTAATTATCCAGGTGTTCAGCCCGAGTGCAGGCTTAGCCCGGCACAGGACGGAGATAATGCAGAGTCAGCTGTTACCGAGTTCCCTGAGAGAAATAACGAGGTGGAGGGGGCATCTGAAGTAAGTATATTTTAATAATTGCATTGTGAATATGATCAGTCGATTTCTATTCTTGATCCAATTGAAATGCTGTATTCTTATCAGTAGGTACATGGTACCTATGGTAGGTACCAATGGTTGAGTTCAAGCCACTGATCAATTCCATCGGGTTTTTTTATGTTCAGTAAAAAACCTGATCACAGATTAGTGATCACAGATGACCACAGAATGAAAAGTCTGCTAGTATCTTGACGCCATAATCCGCCATCTTGAAAGAAAGTGTAGCATTGTAATACAGCAGTAGTTTTAATTTCTAACAAGATGATGCAGTCATGTGTCGTGGTCTTGGTGCACTCAAATCTTGGTTAGATTGATACCTTCCAGATTGTGTGTATTCTGTGGCTGAACGGTTGCTGATGAGTCATAACTGACAGATGTTTCCCCTGTCAATCATATTTTGTAAACAAAACTAGAACTTAACTATTTCATTGTAATCAATTAAAATGGAAAACCATCAGGTGATTGGAGTAGTTTTAAATGCTTTGTAAAATATTTTAAATGTTATTGAATTTATGTAATCATGCATTTCTCTGCTCCCAAATACATTATAATGGAGTCCATAATTTGTAAACACCTCATATTCAGCCATGTCCGTTTACGTTCAGCTACTCTATTTACGTTCTTTTCCATCGGTGGAAAAGTACGATTAACTGATCAGTGAACGAACCGGATATGACGTATTTTTTTTCTTATCAGTTAGACCAAAGACCTTGAAGAGGTATAAACGCACAATACCTATGCCTTCCCAATGCTAGCTCTTACTTGAAATTAAAGGTTCCATTGAGGTATTTTAGCACTAGATATTATATAATATATTTTTTGTAATATTATAGATCACAAAAATCTTCAAGATCTTTAGTATGTAATATCTTCCAGCTGTCCCCTCAATGGCCGATTTCAATTCCAAATAATCTAGCGCTGTATGTGAGTCAACGACAAAACAGTACTTCGTTCAGAGCCACGTTCACTCACCGATCTCATCGTTCACTCACCGATCAGTGGCTTTGAACTCATCCATTAGTTGTGATCATGATATTTTTTAGCAGCTTCTTAGGTCTTGTGGTATTTAGGAGTCCAGCAATTAACAGCTGATGTGAGTGATCAGATTTTATACAAACTCTGATTTTAGCGCAAACTCTCATTCTATTTTTGTCTCTCTTTCCATTAGCATACTATACAATCTGAAAATTTCCTTATTTATTATTATTCATCATACTAGCCGTCAGGCTCGCTTCGCTCGCCATATCCGTCTAGCCAGGGGGCTCCGCCCCCTGGACCCCCAACTGGATCGTCCAAGAATGGGATTAGTTAGGACAATCCAGTCGGGGGTCCAGACTAAACATCTGGCTAAACGGATATGGCGAGCGAAGCGAGCCTGACAGGCTAGTAATATAATATTCCCAGGATTGAAGTAGCAGTGCCCAATCAATTTTTCCGCGATAAATGCTTTTAATCTTCAACTTGGTGCCAACCTAACAAAGTCAACTCAACTTAATGCCAACCTGACAAAATTATTAATTTAGTTGCCAGTTAACACTGTTTCGAAGAGGTACTCTATTTAGATTATAGTTCTATAGTAACATATGATATGGAAATTTCAATTATAATTAAGAGATTGGGAGAAGAAGAATATACATGCTAAAAGACGAACTTTAAACCCTTAAAAAGAACCCTTAGGGTTAAAATATTGCCAAAAGATTTCTTAGTGCCTCTAAAGGGCCAACTGAACATACCTACCAAATTGAACGTTTTTGGTCCGGTAGATTTTTAGTTATGCGAGTGAGTGAGTGAGTGCCATTTCGCTTTTATATATATAGATAACATCTTGCAGATTGCTAGTTATTTACAAATTAAATGTTATGATGTGTTTTTGTTAGATGTCAAACGAAGAGGACCCCGAGTGTGTGAACGGAGTGATGGCGCATCCTGGTGACTGCAACAAGTACTACTCGTGTTGGAACAACGGCCATAGTCGGACCCAGCTCAACTGTCCTCAGGGACTGCATTTCGATTCGGTAAATGATAAAACATCAGCTAGTAAAAAAACAGTAAATTCGTATGGCTTTGTTGGTGGGGAGTCCCTTGCGGGAAGGTCCCACCGCCTGAATATATAATTTAAGCCGTCAATGGGCCTTATGACTGTCATACTTCAGCCGGGACCGACAGTTTAACGTGCCCATCCGATAACACGGGAGTGATCTGGTTAAAAAACTTTTGGTATTGAGAGGGTTTGAACCCGGGATCTCTATGCTGCTACGCAGGCACTCTATCCACTAGACCACGGATCACTCCCAACATCAGCTAATCACTAGACATTCATAGTGGTGTAACAATCGAAACTATAGTCAACCGCACGAAAATAGGCCGATGGAAATTGGAACTAATGAGTAACCTACTAAACGTTGTCAAGTGGGCTATAATTGTTGACCGATCGCAGTGAGGTCTATGTTTTAACTCGCATTTTCTTTTGTCTGTCTGTATGTAACGCATTTACAGCCAAACGCGTTGATAGAATTCTATGAGATTTGGCAGGAATATTCCTTTTTTAACTGCACGTCAATGTATTTATACACAAGGTTTTTTACTTTCCTAGCCCTATTACCATAGGTAAGGAAAGTATTGCTTTCAAAAAAAATTTAAGTTACCCTAATTTCATGTTTTCTATACGTTTCAAGATCCCCTGAGTCAAAAACATGATTTTTGGGTGTTGGTCTGTGTGTGTGTGTATGAATGTGTGTGTGTGGTGTGTGTGTGGTGTGTATGTGTGTATGTCTGTGAACACGATAACTCCATTCCTAATTAACCGATTGAGTTGAAATTTTAAACTTAAGGTCCCTATACCATGAGGATCCGACAATAAGAAATTCAATGAAATTCAATTCAAGATGGCGGAAAAAATGGCGAATAATTACTAAAAAACCAAGTTTTTCACGTTTTTCTCGAAAACGGCTTTAACGATTTTCTTCAATTTATACCATGGATAGCTATTTATAAGCCCTATCAAATGACATGAGTTTTTCCTCTGGGAAAATTGCAGGAGCTCCGTAATATTCTTGAGAAGAATGGCGGATAATGACTCTAAATCCATGTTTTTCACGGTTTTCTCGAAAACGGCTCTAACGATTTTCTTCAAATTTATACCATGGATAGCTATTTATAAGCCCTATCAAATGACATGAGTTTTTCTTCTGGGAAAATTGCAGGAGCTCCGTAATATTCTTGAGAAAAATGGCGGATAATCACTAAAAAACCATGTTTTTCACGGTTTTCTCAAAAACGGCTCTAACGATTTTCTTCAAATTTATACCATGGATAGCTATTATAAGCCCTATCAAATGACATGAGTTTTTCCTCTGGGAAAATTGCAGGAGCTCCGTAATATTCTTGAGAAAAATGGCGGCGTACTGAAAAACCATGTTTTTCACGATTTTCTCAAAAATAACTTGACCGATTTTTTTCAAATTCATACCCTGTATATATTCATCAGCTCTATCTACTGGCATGAGTCTTCTTCTGGGAAACCAATGGGGGGTCCACCCCATCCTTGGGAAATGGACTTAGTAACCTC
>NW_024093437.1:0-12721 GCF_014356525.2 Nilaparvata lugens | reverse complement strand
TTTCACTGAACAAAAGAGGGAGAATGTGTGTACACTTCCACTGCACAAAAGCGGGGAGAAAGGGTCTACACTTCAAACCCACATTCCGGGAGGAATGTGTGTTTAGTTTAACTTACAAAGCGGGGACAAAACCGGTTCTTAACACAAGTTCTGGCTGCATCACTTATTTCGATATTTACTATTCTATTGATCATAGAATACAATATCGTATGGGTTTCGAAAGCCAGTTACATGCACGTTGATTTTTGTACGATGTTTTTTGCATCTTATGAATTCGAATAAGTGCAACTTGTCAAACATCATCTGTTGATCTAATAGAATTTATAAGGACGGTAAAAAATCGATGTGTATGTAAATGGCTTTTACTAAACAGGCTTCACGAATACAATACGATAATAGGATAGTTGATACAATACATGGTTTAATTCAGATTCATTCATTGATAGAAATAAAAGGAGATTCCAGTGTCGATAGCATCGAAGTCGCCAGGCTGGTCTGGATAATTTATGAATTTCTCAGTGTGCAGTATCCACTCAGCAGCTCTTATACAACACAAACATTAGTTTCGTTTACTTGGAATAGTAGACTGTTCATTATGTCCATTATTACAATAGATCAATTAATCCAGTTAGTGTAGGAGTAATATAATGTAATTACATTCTATACTCACTGTTCAGATAAGACAATGTTTATAGCCTCAGTTGCAGTGAGTATAGAATGTTACATTCTATACTCACTGACTGCCATATTTATACTGTGTAATAATTTATTGATTGTTGCAAAGATTTTAAGTCAATGATGAAACAGGAAAATCCATGGTAATATCAACGATTTCAACCTAATGAATTAGATTGTGTATGACAAAATTGAAATCCCGACAACGTAAATAATTCAGTGAAGTTAACTGTACAAGGTTACTTTTTCTCGTATTTTATTGAGTGATAATGGGAGATGATTTCTGATTCCATATTTGGATTCAACCTTTTGAAGTTTGAAACTTTCAAAGCTGGAATTTTTTTTTAAACTAGAACTTTTAGGGCCGGTTTCCGAGTTCGGATTTAGCTAAGTCCCAGACTCTAACCAGCAATAGTCAGAAAATTGGCTTTCCAAAAGGTCAGCTTTTATAATAGAAGTCTCAGTTTTATTTCTCATTTCTATAATTGGAACGTTTTTCCTTGACGGAATTAGACATTCCTGAATAATCAAAATAGCTGAAGCTTTACACTATTTTCTCTTTATTTTATTTTGTGTTCAATTTTCTAGTTTTTCGAGATTTAATTCAAACGTGACTATGACAATGACTGCGACTACGCCCCGTCTGGAAAACCAAATTTCTGACTCCAGCTGTTTAAAGTCTTGGACTCAGCTAAATCCCGAGCTCGGAACCGGCCCCTAATGTTTTAAAATGTTCATGTTTGAACTTTTCAAGAGTGTTTAAAAGCTTCTAAAAACCTTTACCTGTGAGGCAGAAGTATTATTATCTTAGTAGGTACATTTTTACTAAACAAACTTTATGATAATGTAAAAGCTATTAAAAACTGCTGTAACTCCCTTGTTTTTGGGTATTTTCGAAATGGGACTTACGCTTTAAAAAATTTGGGGTCGCTGAATCCAAATCCGAATACTTTGAGAAAAGTAATGAGTCATACTCTGAGCAAACGCGTCTGAAATTTGAGATCCCCTTGTGAAAGCCTCGAGCTGCGAAATATGAAATGATCTGAAATATGATCTTCAGGAGACGGGATTCTGCCGTGTGAAACTAGCTAAGAAAAACAGGACGGCCTTGTTCACTCCCCCCACCATGACTTCTCAGTAGCTTGACCCTAACATTTACATGATCCTAGAAGTAGTCTAACCTATGTTCACAGAATAATCAGAATAATGTATCCTATTTGAAAGAGTGGAGGCATGCAAAAAAAAAACAACTTTCAAAGATCCATGTTCATCAAGCCTTCTGTTAACTGCAAGAGATATTCTGTATCTTTGTGAGTATCTTTGGGAGGCTCCTTTTCCTTTTATATTATCTTTGAAATGCAACATTTTTGAAAAACTTCGTATATATGTCGACGCGCAATTAAAAAGGAACATACCTGTTAAATTTCATGAAAATATTGCCGTATATCGCTGTGAATGCGCAACATAAAAAACATAAAGAGAAATGCACAGCCGTCGACATGAATCTTAGACCTCACTTCGCTCGGTCAATTATATACAGTGATGTCGGAGTAATGAGGATCCTTCTCTTTTCAATTATCCTTAAATGCAAAATTTGAAAAAAAACCTTGTGTATTAATACATCGACGCGCAGTTGAAAAAGGAATATTTCTGCCAAATCTCATAGAATTCTATCAACGCGTTACATACATCATACAGACAGACAGACAGACAAAAAGAAATCCGAGTTAAAAACATAGACCTCACTACAATAACTAAATTATTATGATGTAAAACTTTTGGGGCTAATAATTATGCTAGGCTACTTTGAGACTTGAATGCCAAGCTGAAGATTTTATACTTTAGATTACATCAAACACTCAAGGGAATTATCGATGTGCATCCATTCACTAAGAGATTGGAAGTGAGCGAAAAACTAACAGAATAAAAAATAGCAAAGGATAACATATATTAAACGAACATGACTAATACAATAAAATATTGTGATGCGAAACTGTTGTAAATATTATTCACATAAAAATAAAAATAAGTTTACATCTGCGTAGATTCTGTGAAACTGTGACCGCTCTCTTCTCTCTAGCCACTTACTTTTAACTTTAGCTTTTATCTTCTCCATTACCCTCTCCAACGTTGCTTCCCACCCCCTCCTGAAATTTGCGCTTGCCAGTTGTCCGCTGTTATCGGCAATTCAATATCAAAACACTTTATATCGTCTCCATTCAGAATTCCAACCACACTTTTATCTTAAACAATGCCTTGCGATCAATTTCGATATCGGTCGCCAGGTATCTCAAAAGAATTCAATACATATTTATATGAACGCTCAAAGTATACAACCACAAAATTTCCTTCCTGTCACTACGTATACTATATAATTTGGGCGTCTACACGGTAGTCCAAATATTTTCTTGACAAACAACCTCAGAAATTTTTCTAGTTCTTCTCTCTCCGCATATCCCAATAACTGTGCTGCATATGTTACAACGCTTTACTTATCGAATCAAAAATTCCTCATTCATTGACAGAGGGTGTCATCATTCAAAATGAGTCTTCGCCAGACACTATTAATCCCAATCTGGCAGCTGTATCTTACATTTAAAATGTGCGGTTAGGGCAAGTCTTGATGAAAAAAACAACTCGCAGGTATCTGTACTCATTCACTGTTTCAATAACTTCATTCCATAGTACACTCTCTCTTTCTCCAATCGTCCTCCTCTTCTGAAAACTACAATCTTGGATTTAGCCATGTTCACGGTGAGATTCCAACTTATGCAATATCCCTTTAACTTAATTTATCATGACTGCAGATGTCGAGGATCTCAGACAACAATACCACGTCATCAGAATATAACAGAAATTTATCAGCCTTGCCCAACATAATATACCTCACCAATAACATCACTCAATCATTCAAAAATAGTGTGAATAGCAACGGGGAGAATACGCATCCCTGTTTTAATCATTTCTGGTTTCAAAGTATTCTGTTAAGTTACCCTCCACGCATGCCATACAGGAGACTTCGTAGTTCTATATAGACTACTCAACATCGCAATAAATTTAGTCGACAATCCCAATTCACTCAGTTTAAAAAATAAAGCCTCTCTGTCCACACTATCGTATCCCAAAAAGAAACAGTACAACTTCTTTGTAGGTCTATTCAACGTTTTCATTACATATTGAATAGAACAAAAATATTATCGTAGCCGAATAAACTCTCCGAAAGCCACACTGATTCTCTTTAATAATCTTTTCTCTTTCCTCCCACAACTGCAAACCTCTAAGTAAAAAAATGAAAAATACTTTAGCGACAGCATTCATAAAAGATATGGCTCTATAATTATTCTCTTCATTAGTATCACCTTTTTTATGCAATGGAAATATAATTGAACGTGGAAACCCTGTTGGTATCTGTCCACCTCTGACGATGGCATTGGAAAAAGTCAAAATAATCTCTCTGTAATTTTTTGACGCATTCTTGTAAAACTCAGCAGGAACTCTGTTATCACCTGGAGCCTTATTGTTGCGCATTGTCTTGAAGGCACTTTCCAATTCATTCTATCTATGTCTTTGTCAAGAGTTTGATCTTCAACATTCCTCGCCGCATAATATGTGACTACCCCGCAAACTGATCAAACACTCGTCTGAAGTGTTCAACCCAATCCTCAGCACTCACAGTTCCCGAAATCTTGAACTCTTACACTTGAAATTCTTTATCAGAGCCCACAAATCACTGGAATCCTTGACTCTTCTGAATTGTCTTTTATATCGCTGTAATACGCTTGCCTTTTACTCTTACATAGCAGTTTGTATTCCTTTATACCTTCATAAATTTTCTCTCACCTGCTCCGAATTTGATTTTCTAAACACATTCAATAGGCTGAACACTCGCTTTCTCATAACGCACACTCTTTGTCGAACACTTTTCTCTCCATCCTTCTCTCTTTCTATCAGGTTGGGGCACATAATTTGCAGCTCTATATACAAGATTATTTAATACTCATAAGTCTCTTCACTACTCTCGGGAAGACCATTTATTTCTCTACAAGCATTGGTGAGTTAGATATATATTCATTCTTCCTCGCTTCCTTCCATTTCAACTTCGGTAAGAGTGGTAAAATTGTGCTCTCTCTTTCTAGAGTATCAACCGTGATTAGCGTAGCTTCAATTGGGAAATGATCAGATAAAAATTCTGGCACAATAGAAAATTTTCCAACTTTTGCGCTAATTCGACAGCCATGCAACATAGATCTATTACGGAAGCCCCTCTGCTATAAAAGTAAAGTCTCCCCACCTATCTCCACTTATCCTTCTATTCATAATGATGAAATTAAAAACCTCACAGAACTCCAATATTTTCTTACCTTTCATATTAATCACCTCATCCTTTGACTCTGCTTATTACTCAGTGCATTTCCCAATTCTATTACATCTGTTAATTCCGACATGTCCTGTCCATTTCCTATTCTACCGTTAAAATCTCCAATTAAAATCATATTATTTCTATTATGCTCTTGCACTATCATAAACTCCCATAATGTATTGAATTCTCTCTCCCATTCCATGTCTCCTCCACCACTCAGGTAAATTGGAAACTATATAATATTCATCCCGTTGTCCTGCATTCATGTGAATAACTTTCTCTCAAGCGCATCGATTACCTTACAAAAGCTCTCTATTCTTTTACTAATTTCTATTAACTTTCTCCCTTTGCTCTACCTCAGTTGATTCTCCAACTGCGAATTCCCAGTATAAATTGTAATCTGGAAAACAGTTTTCAAAATACAATTGCTTTCCTCTTTCAACAAACGTCTCCAATAGTACAAAAACATCATAATTACAAATAAAATTATATACTTGAACAATCTTACCACTTAATCCAGCCACATTGTACGCTACTATACTCAACTGTCCCTTCTCACGGACTGACGGCGTTATCTCAGCGGTTGCGGTCTTCGTCCTCGCCGCCTCGCTCCTCCTCATCACACATGCTCCCGCTCACGGCCCGCATCACACTCTCATCGAACATGCTCCGATCTTCTGCAGCCCATCCTCTCCCTCCGAGACCAGTCCATTCTCCTATCCAGCGTGAAAACCCGACTATTCACGATTAAACGATCCACTTCAACCGATACTCTCCTCTCACTCCCGGAACTTGTTTCTTCAACTCGCCAAGCACCGGAAAAGCTTTGATCGTCGTTTTCTTGTGTCGAAAGCAAAGTCTTTATGAATCACAAACTGTGTACCCTTCAGCTTCCTACTGTTTCTCGTGATGAAATGGATGTCCTGATCGTCCGGAAAATGCGCAATGATTGGCCCGTTATCTATTTTCTTGCCCAATGCATGTGCTCGATTAACCCAGGTACCTGCTCGTGCCCCAAATGACTCACACAAAAGTCTTTGACAGTTCTCACGTAATCCACTGTTGCACATTCATATTTCAGCCGCGAAAAATTATATTGTTCCTTCTCGATCTATTTTCAAATTTCCATCTTCCTGATTATGAGATTATTCTGAATTTTTGAGCAACAATTTGATTTCTAAACTGTTAATTCTCGACAGAGAGTTTATTCACTTTTTCAATAGACCATTTAAATCCACTTTGTAGCTAGCAGCGCGAGTTTTTCATCCATAGCCTTACTAAACCGCTTTTCAAAACGGTCAAATAGTGATTCAATAAAGTTGAGTTCACATTACCGCAAGCTTTAACACTGGGTCTGGAGCACGCTTTTTCTGTTCCATCTCTTCGAGCTCAGGCAAACTTTTAGCACGAGGATTCTTCTTAGCACTATCGTCCGGTGAAAAGTATTGTTAAGACTGTCTTATTCATTCAGCTTCGAATATTTCGATTCACTTGAGACAATTTCACAAATAAATAACAAATTGATAATTCAATTTATTACGAAAGAACTTTTAGCTCTAGGTCTCTTTTTAGCACTACCGTCGGTGGATACTGTTTTTATTAATTTAAACTTGGAATATTCGATCACTTGAAAACAATTTCACAAATAAATAACAATTGATAATTCAATTTATTACGAAAGAAAGTTTTAGGTTAAACATGCACTAAATGAACCGATTAAGCACGACCCGTCGGAAACTTGAGATAAGAGAGCAATTCTGCGACCGCTCCGTTCAACAGCTCACTATCAACTTCTAATTGAGAACATACGATTGAAATCGAAAAGTTGTCATTGTAATTGGGGAATGATTTTAAAAAACCAATACTTTTATTTCCATAACTGTACTCATAAAATAAATATGATAATATATTTTATATTCAAATGAAACGTTTAGTTTTTTAATAAAAAAAAATTTTTGAGCCCCAAAATCCATTGGAGAGTTACCGAATGCTTGATCAAGAGATTCAATTGATTGATGATAAAGTTCAATTGCGCCGTGAACATAGAGAATTTGATCTTCATCAAGTTCAAATGTTTGGAGACAAAAGTCGTGTTGCCAATACATACATAGAAATGATTCTCATTAATCATTCGTGAACAGTACAGGGGAAATAATTTCCACAATTGAAAATAATAATTTCACACATACAAAGCCTATGGAATACTGTGTACGTAGTACAGTATCCTTTCCTGCTCAAATCAAACCTGTACTGTAGGCTACAGAAGAGTCACGACATGGCAATTGGAAAATTTTCTCATTTTCAAATGTTGCTCATGATATGATATCTTACATTTACATTTGACGATTTCTCAAATACAATTCACTACTCTCAATTACATGTGTGATGACTTCCTAAATACAATTGACTATTCTCATTTAGGCTACATCTGACATTCTCTCAATTACAAGTGACTATTCTCAAATACAATGGATACTTTCTCAAATTAACTTTTTACTTTCTCAAATAAAATTGGAAAAGGTGTTGTGACTACTATTTTTTTTTTTTTTTTTTGAGCAGGGTATGATTACTAATCTTTTCTCCGGAACAACGTCTTTTCACAAAAAGTGAGCATGCCGTACACAATAAAAATCAATCCAAATTCTCGGGAAATTGTGTTACCAAGTCACCATTGATTGTGATGAACCTATTTGGCGTTGAATTGTAGAGGATTTTATTCTCTGGAAACAGTTCTGGATTTTTCCACTATGAAAGGTTTTTGAGTTATATGGAGAAAAAAACAGGTATTTTTAACACTGTAAGGTTAGCAGAGGGTATTTTTTTGTGAAGAATCATTTTCAGACTATTTGTACCAAATAACTAAAAAATCAGTACCACAATACATTCTGGCAGCATGTTTCCTCGCTCCCTTCTCATGTCTCAAGTGAATGAACAGAAAAATAAACTATGAATTCGCTAAGCTGTGACTCAATGAGTCTGAACGAAAAAGGAGATAAGTTGCTGATTCATAAATTCACGGCAAGCCCCATAGCAAACCAGTTACTTCGAACAGTGAAGGAGACAATGGAGATATGCAGGGATATGCAAGTACCCGCATGTATGCTCAATCCGTAAATGAGTTTTGTGTAAGTGTGTATTAGCGATCGTAGCACAACGTGGTGGCAATTTTGGAAACTGGAGTGTATCCCAATTAGGTGGAGTACTAACAAAATGGGGAGATTTTTTTTATTACGTTTTTACATGGTTTTAAGCATGTAGAAGTGATTTTTACTAAAATTGAGCAGTGACACTACAGGGTCTCCCCTTAGTGACACACCTCCCCTTAATGTGCTGTGTATACTTGATTGTCTCCCCGTATTATACCTTGTTCCAAACACACACACACAAACACACACACACACACAAGATGGTTGTTATTACATTACGATCTAACACAAGTAACCTCTATGAACATTTACAAGAAATTATAGAATTGGATAAAAATCGTGAATGGGAAATTGGATTGATTAATTTTTCTAGTTACAATAGTATTGCAAACATTAACAAAGGAACAAATTACAGCTTCAAATATGGCGATAGATTGATCGAGTTGGATACGGGTGCATATGAAGTTGAGGATATTATAAAATCTTCAAAGAATAAATTGAATATTGATGGGAGGAAGAATAAACTCATTATACGTGCAAATGCAAATACTATGAAGATTGGAATTCATTCTGATAAACCCATCGATTTAACACGTTTTGATTCGATTGCTAAGATACTTGGTTTTGATAATGTTGTTTTGCAGCCAAATAAATGGCATTATTCCAAACATTTGGTTAACATAACAAGCGTTGACAGTATTGTAGTTGAGTGTAATTTAGCATGTGGCAGTTACTCTGACGGAAAACAAATCATATAATCTACAAATTTTTACCAAAGTTTCCTAGAGGCTATTTGATAAACGAAGTACCATCACCGATTATTCATGTACCTTTGAATACGCATCGAATTCAAACTATTAATGTAAAGGTAACGGACCAGAATGGATCGTTTATTGATTTCCGTGGAGATACAATTACAATTAGGTTGCACATACGTGAAAAGTAATGGGTTATCTTATTTTCAACCCACGTTCGAATACGTGCATGCACAATCAAGTCATTAGAGAAAGGAACGCGATAGCGTCAACACCTAAAAACAAACGTGCTTTGTCGGCTAAAAGCGCGAGAATATTAGAAAAGTTGGGTTTTATAGTTGATTGGCGGAATGTTAGGAGGGGGAGCGGGAGCAATTAGTGAAATTCTGGATGTGGAGACAGACCTTCAGTTTTATAATGATATTACTAAATCCAATTTCACACTCATACAGTTTATTCAGGACAGGAAATAAAAAACTCTGACGAGGCAAGTATTGGCATAAATTCTTCAGATGTCTTCTTTACCTTGTCAATCATTCATATTGATTGAGGGAACAGTTAACTGTACAAAACCGGGAACAGACCGGGCGATGCACCAGTTGCAGCAGACTATAAATTGAGCATTAACGTAATCGGCAACCTTTTTGACGAAATACGATATGAATTAGCAGGTCAGCAAATTTCAAATCAAGATTGATTGGATTAACATCCACAATTAAAGCTATTCTAGTGAAGAATACTCTCGATAAAAACACATATCACTTGGCTGGTTTTGACAGAGCAGGATATGAGCTAACGAATAATAAATTCACTTTCTGTGTACCGCTGAAATTAATCCTCCCGTTTTTTGAAGATTTTCAAAGAATAATTTAAAATTTGAAACATGAACTCGTCTTATTGAGGTCACCGACAGACCTAAATTGTGTTGAGTCCACAAGTGGAACAAGCGTTAGTGTGAAAATTACAAAACTACAATGGAGAATGCCCTACATAACTTTAGAAGATCATGTAGGACTGAAATTTTGAGACTGCTGATGCTGACACTCCACTGAAATTAGGTTTCTGGCATTGGGAAATTGTGAATTACCAAATTTGCAAAATTCACTTAACCATTCTTGGGCAGTTCATACCACATCAAGTTTTGATAGTCCAAAATATGTTATAATTGCATTTCAAACTGATCGTAAGAATAAAATTAGAAAATCGATATCTAATTTCGATAGCTCTGGTATTTACAATGTTAAAGTATATTTGAACAGCGAGTATTATCCATATGAAAATCTGCTAGGTAAGAAGGAGGTATTATACCGCATGTTCCTGGATTGCGTCCCTCGTATCATAATCATTCAATCAATAGCGAACTCGGAACAGAAATTGACTTTAAAACGTTTTGTGAATCAACACCGCTGATTGTTGTAGATTGTTCACACCAACCAAGTCATTTGAAATCATCGACAGATGTTTGTATTGAAATGGAATTTAATAGTGCAGTACCTGCAAATACTTCCGTGTATTGCGTTTTATTAGCGATCGTGTGATGGAGTACACACCTCTGACGAGCATGGTGAAAGAAGTTCATTGATTTGCGCACCGCCTTATAAGGTGTGCATTCTGCTCAATTCAGTTCATTATCAGTTCCACCTTTGAACAGACAACATGTCCTATTCTTTGTGTTCTGATATTTGGACAAGCCACAAACTCGCTCTATTGGTATTCAGTGCGATCTTGATAGTTTCTATATGAAGCAAGTACACTGAAGCCGCTGCAGGTGGAGGAGGAGAGAAACGAGAAGAGGAGGGGAAAGACGAAGGATTCGAGGAGCCCGCCGCCGAAGATGAAGAAGTGGACAAGCAGGAGCCTACGAAAATTGCTACGGTTGATCTTCACTGGTTTAAACAAGATTGTAATCAAATTATTGTGAAAGAACTTGCCATAATGATCAGTTTAATAATTATATTGTGTTCCATTTCAAATCACCATTTGCAAAGACAGAATTGAGTGCAAAATTGTATAACGATGTAACATGGTTAGAACGTCACTATCATAAAATGAAATGGGAAGATGGAGATTTAGAATAGAGTGACTCATTAATACGTGATTACCTTGCAGGTTATGAGAAAATTTTCACAAAAGGAACTGAGAAAGCAAAGTTTTTAAGAAGATTGCATAGCAACATTCAATGTATACCAGAGGATTTTCCAAAACCTGATTTCAGCTTTTTCACTAGTTCATGGTGTTATGCTGTGTAACATTCATAAAAATAGACCACATTCTCGCTGTGCTTTTTTCTCTGCCCAACATTATAATTCTTTGTTGTTTAAAAATATGTATCAAACAAATAATTTCTTGTGCGAAAACAATCGAATGCAAAGTATGAAAATGGTGCGATGTACACGAATTCACAGAAAAGAAACTTTGCTCGTTATGGATTCTTATACAACGGAAAGGATCTACAATGTGTTTATTGCTTACATGCATTGAGACTGCATAAAGCGCGTACATGTGTCTGTCGACAATTAATGAAGAAAGACCACTTATTACTCTAAATAGTTCCTGCCTACACTTAGTTTTGTTCATCACTCAAAACATGGATCGAGAAAGTGGTTGGCTGCGACAACGAATTGGAAGTGAGGCTAAAAAACTGTATTGATTGGTACGATGAGTTGAAAGTGCAATTAGGAAATCAACTCCTGAAAATTATAGTTGGGCGAATCAATTGAAAGACATTTTTCTAAGAACGGTTAATTTAAATGACATAAGAGACTATCTATGTTATTATCGTCCTCATAATTTGTGTATAAAAAAGCTAATTAAAATTGAAGATGAAATTATGAATAGTTGTGTTGCTGCTGAAATGTGTAAATAAACGTTTTCTGCCTCAAATGATTTTTCATTCCAATATCCCATTCACGATTTTTAGTTTAGTTGCTGCTCAGAGCTAGACCTGACAACATGTGTGGCGTGATCTTTTTCATACAGACACGAGCCCCTATAACACGTGCATCTCATCAATTTAGAAAGAGAGATATATCTTTCTCTATTCCCCTCATTCGACACATGTCAAACATCTGGGAAGCCGTTAACATGCAGTGTTATGGTTTTTCAAAATTCAAAAAATTAACTCGTCTCTTGATGTCAATTTCATTCAACGAATTTGATTCAATTGCGAAGAATATTAAATTTTCAACAGGATATCAAGATGTTGATTTACCATTAACAAAAACAGAAAATGTACACTTTTCAATTTTATCTGAGATTTTCGAACTGCTCAATATTCTAGACAGCGGCCATCTACATTATGATTGTACAAATGATTTGTCATCTGTTGTTAAAAATTCCAATGAACTTTGGAAATGCTTGTACGATATTGCAGATAAAAAATGTAAAAGAGCTTAGATCATTGTAGAGATTCACTAGTATAGCATTAGATGTGAGAGAGAGAGAGAATTTCTCAATTCAATTAGATGTAGAGAGAGTCATTGACCTCACTCTGGATTCACTAGTATAGCATTAGAGAAAGGGATTCACTTTAATCTGTCAGTATAGCATTAGAGTGAAGGATTCACTTCAATTTGTCAGTAGAGAATTTTTCCCCCTCAAAGGGAAATTTTCCCATATTCATCCCCCACATCTATACTGGGAGAGAGAATTTCTCAATTCACTTCAATCTGTCAGTATAGCATTAGAAATATGGATTCACTAGTACATTATAGCAAAAAGATTCACTTTAATTTGACAGTAGGGATGTCGATCCCGGGACTGATTTCCAATCCCGGTATTTCGGG
>NW_024093436.1:0-13311 GCF_014356525.2 Nilaparvata lugens | reverse complement strand
TACAAGAAGAGAAAGATTAATTAGAGCCTATCCTACATGTCAGTACTGAACTTTCATGAGGAAGTATATTTTATAAAATATACTACTATGGAATTTTGTAGATTCCAAGTATGACTCTAATTTGTTATAATTGTGAGCTATCACTCCCACAAAAACAAACTGGTGAAGGAAAAAAATATGTGACTATGTGACTGGGTGGAGAGTTCCTAGATGTCTGTAAGCAATGTGATAGCAGACTCTAGTATCGGACCACAAACAAAGTATGCAAAGTTTTTACAAACATTTGATGTTGCAGTCTTAAAGTTTTTATATCGCAAACAAGTAGGTCAGATAATCGAGTCCAGCCATATGTGGTTCACGCCCACACCTCTAAAAGGATCACACCTACTTGTCTACCAAAATCCAAAGTATTGGACAGCAAAAAAAAAATAAAATGCAAAAAAGGGTTAAAAGCCCAGAAGAAAACTATAACCTAATACATATGGCTTTATGGCATGATATGCAATGAAAGATGAGAAAATGGGACATAATTTTGCTCTGAAAAACCTAATACCTAATATGATACTGACAAAAAAAAAGGACTAATTAAAATATGTAATAGATGATGAAAAAATATACCGCAAGCAAACAATTATTCACACTACAATGGATAGATTTTAGAAAAGTTAAGTTTATCAACAATTTAAAGATTAGGAAATAAGCTACTATTTAACTTCCAAATTATTCAGAAAAAAATACAAATTTAAATGACTATGGACAAGATTGGTTAAGATATGCATCATAGAAGATTTTACTGAACATTCCACAAAGACAGGAAAGAATCGAAATTTGAAAAGATTAAGGGCCAAGAAAAATCGGCTACAGGAAAGAAAAAAGACACAATTATGGACTATTACCATACACTGCGTAGCGATTATGCTATTCTGAATCCCGGCATAACACAGGATTCCTGATCATTGTGTGATGGGGAATACCCTTTCATCATGTGATTCACTGTCATCATTTTGTAAATAAGCAACTTGAAACAAAACTTTGAATACTAACACATCAATGGTGACTTTGTGCTTTGTTTTCTTTAAGAACATGATTTTATTCATGGGTTCATTTGTTTCAATAAAGCCATTTTGCTTACAAAAGTCAGTCATGTTCACTAGATAATGCTTTGCATACACCTTTTCAATTTTCAGTTGAAAGTTGAATTCATCAACTTGATTCAAAGCAAGATTCATTTTGTTTACATTGTTCCTAACCTCTACAGAAACCTGTCTTATGTTAAACATTCACTTTATACTGTTTTCCTAACATCAATTGGCAATACTACTTTCTTTACTGTGACTTTCAATAAGACAACTCCCTACATACTACATTACTCATTCTATATCTCACTAGGATTATTTTTAATATAACATTAACTAGGCCTACATTATCTGAAACTTGAACTTATTGATCTTGAATCTCAACACTACTATCATCCTGCTTCAATTGTTCTCATCTTCATGATTATCACTCAATGTTTTCATGTGCATTTTTCATAGAAGGTTTATACTCTGCTCTAGTCTAATGCTAGCAAATTCTTGCTTCATCTCATCAAACCTAGCACTTGATCTTGTTTCAAATTATCAATCTTAGCATTTGCATCAAACAGTTGTGTTAAGGCAGCTATACACTCATCATCATTTTTAATATTTTCATATGTGATGCCATTCTGCTAGTCCGCCAGAACTCTGCTTTAACATGAGAAGATGACAAAGTTTTTCTCATAAAATTCCTACTAGAATTGTTTTATTGAAGATAGAAATATAGCCACAGAAAATGTCTACAAGCACAGGCCGTGGGAAACTCGGACCTGTCTACTGAACGTGACTAAATCACAATTAAAACAATAGCACAATAAAGCTCGGTACTGTAATACAATACAGCTCCAGTGTCTTTCAAAAACGAGATGAAATTGAACGAGTTGAAATAATGAAGATTTTATTTCAGTAAAACACTTTCTGTCATTTTCATTTTCAATGATATTGGAGCAAAATGATCAAATTTGAAAACAACAAAAACGATGTAGTGCACTAGACTCCAATCACACGCAACTTATTCAAATGACCATGAATAATCGGTTGCAATCACATGCAACTTATTCAATATATGAATAATCGGTGCCCAATCACACGCAACTTATTCAAATAACAGAATAATCGGTTGCCCAATCACACGCAACTTATTCAAATACCATGAATAATCGGTTGCAACATAATATACTTCTATCCACAGGAAAAATAGCTCTGTTATTACTGTATCGTAATTCACTAATTACCACGGACCCAAGCAATATCGCCGGCTTTTTTATGATCATAAAAATATTTAATCCATAACCTCATGGACAAATAATTATTCAGAAAAATCTGATAATTAATTTCCTCCAATGTTAATTATCGTTATACAGTTCACAGATTGTGAATGACAACATGAAAAAAAGAAATAATACAAATTCATCTCTTAAACCCGTGCTTGGCAAGGGAATGGATTAAGAGCTCTGAGACAATGAGATGGCGATGTGTTGGAGACGAAATAAAAGCAACAATAATTTTTCGACTTAACAGAAAAAGCCCAAAGACTGCTTATCTGTTTAATTGAACTAGAATGGTTGGGTTGCCACTCAGCTAATTTCGACTCTGATTAAACAGGACCATTTACTCGAAAAAAGAATGTTATGAATGCTACCTTTGAATATAGGCCTAATGTCCACATATTTCTCTGAATCGAGACATAATTATTTCATGCTCCATATCAGGCTAGTTTCAACTATTCCAATGCTATCAATTATCTCAAACCCCATAATTGAGCGGGTATATTTCAAAATGTATTTTCCTCCAAATTTGGTGTTATTTCTCCTCCTGGTCACTCACCCTACTGCTGCTGTTGAATTACTCTTCCTCGATACTCCATCAGCCGAATTGGTACGTTACGGCGGCTCGCGCTCCAGAGTTTCCTAAGTCTGATTTGCCGGACACTAAGTGTCCTCCTGGGGTCCGGATCGGTCGCGGAGCTCTAGTAAAGGCCTTCCCTAGCCTTTCTAGAGGTCCTCCCTCGATTCCGCACCGAATTGGTACGTTACGGCGGCTCGCGCTCCAGAGTTTCCTAAGTCTGATTTGCCGGACACTAAGTGTCCTCCTGGGGTCCGGATCGGTCGCGGAGCTCTAGTAAAGGCCTTCCCTAGCCTTTCTAGAGGTCCTCCCTCGATTCCGCACCGAATTGGTACGTTACGGCGGCTCGCGCTCCAGAGTTTCCTAAGTCTGATTTGCCGGACACTAAGTGTCCTCCTGGGGTCCGGATCGGTCGCGGAGCTCTAGTAAAGGCCTTCCCTAGCCTTTCTAGAGGTCCTCTTCCGATTCGGAATGGAACCAGCACGTTGCGCCGGCTCGCTTCCTGGACTTTCCTAAGTCCTGATCCTCGGGCACCAGGTGTCCTCCTGGGGTCCGGATCGGTCGCGGAGCTCTAGTAAAGGCCTTCCCTAGCCTTTCTAGAGGTCCTCTTCCGATTCGGAATGGAACCAGCACGTTGCGCCGGCTCGCTTCCTGGACTTTCCTAAGTCCTGATCCTCGGGCACCAGGTGTCCTCCTGGGGTCCGGATCGGTCGCGGAGCTCTAGTAAAGGCCTTCCCTAGCCTTTCTAGAGGTCCTCCCTCGATTCCGCACCGAATTGGTACGTTACGGCGGCTCGCGCTCCAGAGTTTCCTAAGTCTGATTTGCCGGACACTAAGTGTCCTCCTGGGGTCCGGATCGGTCGCGGAGTTCCCGCAAAGGCCTTCCCTGGCCTTAGTTGAGGTCCTCTTTCGATTCGGAATGGAATCGACTCGCTGCGGGGGCCCATTCACCGGACTTCTCTCGCAGCCGCGGAGTCTAAGTCCTCGAGCACCGGGTCCTCTCCTGGGGGCCCGGATCGGTCGCGGAGTTGCTGGAAAGGCCTTCCCTAGGCTTCCTAGAGGTCCTCCCTCGATTCCGCACCGAATTGGATTCATGGCGAAACAGAATTCCTCCACATAGCGATCCCAATCCGCATGGTGCTCGCCCACATAGAGAGTATCATAGTCTTCATGACTCTATTAATCCTCTCCGTAGGATTGCAGCTCGGTGTGTAGGGTGGGGTGTAGAATAACGTGATGCCATTCTCCTTACAGTATGACTTAAAAAGTCTACTTGTATACTGTGTTCCATTATCACATATGAGCAGCTTCGGCACCCCAAATTTGGTGACGACTAGCTCCCTCAAAGCTCGCGCTACGGCATTGCTGTCTGCCTGAGCTAGCGGCCGAGCTTCCGTCCACTTCGTGAACTGGTCCTGAAATACCACCAGGTATTTATTCCCTCTTTTCGAGCGAGGTAACGGACCTACAATATCGGTGCTAACAGTCTCCCAGGGTCACATCACCTTCCTCTGGCTGTTCATCTGCCCGTATGGAGGCCGCTGCTCCACCTTATGCTTCATGCATGTCTCGCAGCGCCTCACATACTTCGCAACGTCCGCATACAAGCCTGGCCAGTAGTAGCGACAGGCTATCCGGTGATAAGTCCGGAATACTCCTTGATGGCCCGCTGTCGGTGCATCGTGGCTCTGTTGAAGTATCTCCGTCCTTGCACCTCTCGGAATACATAGCTTCCAGCCATCACTCTCCGGCGCATCAGGAGGTTGTTGACGGGCCCATATGTGACGATACAACGCCTCACCCCTTACCATATAGTCGGGGTATTTCTGTGGATGATGGAGTAGATTGTTCTTCATCCTCCTTATCCATCTGTCGTCTTCCATGACGATGGCGGCTACTGCTCCTGTGGGTTCCTCCTGACCATCTTGTGGACTTGCCAGTGTGTCGCCTCCTGGCAACGCTTGTGAGAGAGCATCCGGGACAACGTTCAGCTTCCCTCGTCGATACTTGATGACCAAGTTGTATTGCTGCATCTCTAAGGCCCACCTTGCAAGCCTTCCTGTCGGGTTAGGGATAGCTCTAAGCCACTTTAGAGCCTGGTGATCTGTAATCACTGTAGTCTCATACCCCTCTATATACGGCTTGAATTTTCTCAGGGCGAAAATCACAGCCAGGCACTCCTTTTCGGTGGTAGAATACCTCAGCTCGGCCCCCTTAAGCCCTCTGCTCGCATAGGCGATGACCTTCTCCTCTCCATCGACCTCCTGAGTAAGCACAGACCCTAGTCCATACTCAGAGGCATCTGTCTGGAGCGTGAACGGTAGTTCAAAGTGAGGATATGTGAGCACTGGAGATCTAGTGAGAGCCCCCTTTATCTCCTGGAAAGCTCTCTCCTCTTCTGGTCCCCAGTGCCACTTCACTCCTACCTTCAGCAACCGGTGAAGAGGGGTTGCAAGGTCCGAAAAATTCGGGACAAACCTCCTATACCAGGACGCTAACCCCAGAAAACTCCGGAGCATCCTGAGCCGCTGCGGAGTTGGGAACTCGTTTACCGCTCTCACCGTCTCAGGATCAGTCCTGAGTCCTTGCTCCGTCACTATGTGTCCCAGGTAGCGTAGCTCTCGCTTCAAGAACTGGCATTTCTCTTGATTGATTATCAAGCCAGCTTCTCTCAGCCTACTGAACACTCTAGCTAGGTTTAGCATGTGAGCCTCCATCGTTTCTCCTAGCACGATGACGTCGTCTAGGTAAGCGAAAGCACAAGGCTCCAATTCCGGCCCAATTACTCGGTCTAGGAGGCGCTGAAATGTAGCTCCAGCCGAGTGTAGACCAAAGGGCATCATCCGGAACTGGAACAGCCCTCTTCCAGGAACCGTAAACGCTGTAAGCTGCTTACTCTGCTCCTCCAACGGTACTTGCCAGTATCCGCTCTTCAAGTCGATTGAAGAAATGTACTTGGCATTCCTCAATCTATCCAAAATGCCTGTCATATTCGGCAAAGGATATGCATCTCGCTCCGTGAGTGCATTAATCTGCCGGAAATCGATGCAAAATCGCATCTTTCCATTAGCCTTCTTCACCAAGACGATTGGTGAACTCCACGGGCTACTGCTCGGCTCGATGACCCGCTGATCGAGCATACTGTCCACCTCCTCGTTTATCACCGCTTGCATAAGTGGGTTGCGAGGATACGGACGTTGTCGGAACGGTTCAGCTCCTTCCTTCAGCCTGATTTTATGAACCAGGAGGTGAGTCGCACCTGGCACATCTCTGAATTTTCTCAGCTCCGTCTCCAGGAATTTTTCGAACTCCTCCTTTTCTGAAGCGACTGCTGCCACCTGTCCCACTAAAGCCGGAGGTAATATCATCCTCCTCTGCCTCAAATCGAGTTTTGCTTGAATCGCTCTTAAATGACTTAATCCCAAAATCATTTCGGATTCTAACTCGTTGATCACTGCCACTCTCCAGTAGACTCGTCTACTACACACTTCGGCAGTCAGCTTCAGCTCCTCCACTACGGGAAGCTTTTCTCCAGTCACCAAGACCGGTTGATGACTAATCGGTTTAACCTGGCAATCGCCAGACTTCTTCAGTCGTCTTGCTGCCTCTCCAGAGACATAGGACGACTCGGCCCCGGTGTCGACCAGTGCATTAAGCCAGACATCTCGGACACGTACCAGCATGAAGACGCGTGTCTCCTGAGGCTGCGGGCACCTTCCTTGCCTCTCTATCGCGGCTGCACCGGACTTCACCTCTCTTCCTCTGGCCTTCGCAGTTTTCTGGGTGGTTGTAGCACTCTTCTCCCTGGGTTGGGGCTCCCACTCCGCCGTGCGTGCGCGGGTGTCGATTTTCACCCTGTGCTCCTGCAGGAACTGCATGCCGAATAAAAATTCGGGAGATAATCCTTCCATGATCGTCATCACTGTGGGAAGAATTTCTCGGCCGACTTTCAGGTTGATCTCTACCTTCCCATACAGCCGCGCCGCGGTTCCATTCGCCAGAATCGCGCCTCTCTCCGTCGGAGTTCTCCTTGCACATCCAGCTGCCTCTAAGCTCGCAAACGTTGCCAAGCTTAAGTAGTTGGACTCAGCTCCTGTATCGAGTAGAGCTCGATACTGGTGGCCAGCTACCTCGACTGCGGTATACAGTCTGTTGTCGAACTGCGACTCCGGTTCCAGTTGAAGCTGGTTCCTAGTTCTCACCACTGCGGCTTTGTCTGTCGCCCTCTTCTGATCCTTCTCACAGGTGCAACTGGAACGAGGTTTCCTACAGCCCGCGCAGAGAGAAATCTCAGGGCATTCCGACCTCCAGTGACCCGCTTTCTTGCAATGCCAGCAGGTAGGTCCTACTGGAGTCGACTCCACTCGCCGTTTTCACAGGTTTACGAACCTCTTCCTGTTTCACAGTCCTCTGCCTCTGCTGAGCACTTTTCTCCTCCGATTTTATCCTCTCATACTGCCTGGCCAGCCTGAGCAGATCGTCCACCGAATAGACTTCGGCTTCCCTGATGTACAGCTTGTACCGGGGTAGAAGATTCTTGTACAGCCTCTGAAGCTGGTGGTTGATTGAAAAATCTCCTCTTCTCCTCATGAGAGTCTGAAGTTCTTCTACGTAGTCGTCAATAGCCTCGCCTTCATGCTGCCGTCAACCCAGGATTTGAGCATCCAGGTCTTCCTCGTAGGTTGCTGGATAATAACGAGACCGAAAGTCCCTTACAAAATCGTTCCAATGATGCCAGAACCCTCTTCGGTTCCGCATCCATAAGGAACACCTTCCTGCTAGCATTTCTGGTAGCGCCGGGAACAACTGCTCCCCTGTCAGCCTGTAGGCTTGTTGTAACTCCTCGAGACGCTCTAGAAAGCTAGGAGCGTCTCCGTTGCCATCATATGACAACCTCCATCCTCGCACCTTATCGCACACCGTCCCTGGGTCCATAAATGGTGTATGATGGGCTGCAGCTCGGATCGGTGAGTGCGGTGCCTGTCGTGGCCTGTACTGGTGAGCCGACGACTCCTCTGGTCTCACTAATGCAGGTCTCGCATGATACAGTGGGCCAGCGTCCACATGCGCCGACATTGACCTCGGTGGCGCTGGTTGTATCACAGTCTCTTCAGCTGAAGGCAGCGGTAGCATCGTGAGGCATCGCTGCCGCTGCTCCGTTAACGCTCTCCGCAACTCGGAACAGGTGCCGTCTGTGGGCACCGAGTCTAGGAGCAATTCGACCGCGTCTCTGCTCCGCAATCGATACACCCATGAATGGCATGATTCGCCATCGGAAGCTGGTGACGCCTCCTCGGGCAGCTTTCCGAGTCTAGAAGACTCTTGATGATCCTCCTCTACAGGAGGCCATAGAGACGTTGCTCCTTCCGCCTCGTGGTAGCTTGTGCTAGCTCCATTGCTAGCCTGGTTCGGGTTGCTGGCTTCCTCCACCGTCTTCCTGTGATGGTCCACAAGAACCTTCCTTAGCTCCGCCATTGTACCTGTTGTAGGTAGCCCTGCTGATGCTGCTAGATCCACTGCTTCTTTCCGGTGGAGTTTGTAAATCCAGGACACTCCTGGATAGCTGCTATCCTCTCGCGCCTCCTGGTCTTCTCCGGCGCGATTACATTTCTCTTCTGCACTCATTGCTGCTTTTCTCCTCCTGCCTTGGGCCCCACGTTCGTGTGCCAATCTTCTGAGTAGATTTTTGCCCACACCTTTCTCTATCAGAGTTCCCAGTGTCGCTCTGGGCCGGCTAAACTCAGTCGGCAACTGGGGTGGGCCACGGCAGGGGACGGGAGTCTTGGTGGGGCGTCCGTCAACCACCCTCGATCGAGTCGGGGGTTGAAACAGGGTCTTGAGTGTTTTCGAGAAACGTTTCCCTCTTTTAGGAAAGAGGGGCCGTGCTTTCACACTGCCAAACAGGGTTGGTCGCGGAATGAAGGGAATAGAAACGTTGCGGTGTCAGCCGTGAGAAAGAACTTCATGTCAGGACTAAGTCTTAGTCCTCGGGCACCGGGTGTCTTCCCGGGGTCCGGATTAATCTCGGAGCTCTAGCAAAGGTTTTCCTTAGCCTTTCTAGAGGTCCTCTTCCGATTCGGAATGGAATCAGCACGTTGCGCCGGCTCGATTCCTGGACTTTCCTAAGTCCTGATCCTCGGGCACCAGGTGTCCTCCTGGGGTCCGGATCGGTCGCGGAGCTCTAGTAAAGGCCTTCCCTAGCCTTTCAAGAGGTCCTCCCTCGATTCCGCACCTAATTCGTACGTTGCGGCGGCTCACACTCCAGACTTTCCTAAGTCTGATTCGCCGGACACTAAGTGTCCTCCTGGGGTCCGGATCGGTCGCGGAGTTCCCGCAAAGGCCTTCCCTGGCCTTAGTTGAGGTTCTCTTTCGATTCGGAATGGAATCGACTCGCTGCGGGGGCCCGTTCACCGGACTTCTCTCGCAGCCGCGGAGTCTAAGTCCTCGAGCACCGGGTCCTCTCCTGGGGCCCGGATCGGTCGCGGAGTTGCTGGAAAGGCCTTCTCTAGGCTTCCTAGAGGTCCTCCCTCGATTCCGCACCGAATTGGTACGTTGCGGCAGCTCGCGCTCCAGACTTTCTTAAGTCTGATTCGCCGGACGCTAAGTGTCCTCCTGGGGTCCGAATCGGTCGCGGAGCTCTAGTAAAGGCCTTCCCTAGCCTTTCTAGAGGTCCTCCCTTGATTCCGCACCTAATTCGTACGTTGCGGCGGCTCGCGCTCCAGACTTTCCTAAGTCTGTTTCACCGGACACTAAGTGTCTCCTGGGGTCCGGATCGGTTGCGGAGTTCCCGCAAAGGCCTTCCCTGGCCTTAGTTGAGGTCCTCTTTCGATTCGGAATGGAATCGACTCGTTGCGGGGGTCCGTTCGCTGGACTTCTCCCGCAGATGCGGAGTCTAAGTCCCCGAGCACCGGGTGTTCTCCTGGGGTCCGGATCGGTCGCGGAGTTGCTGGAAAGGCTTTCCCTAGCCTTTCTAAAGGTCCTCCTTCGATTCGGAATGGAATCGACTCGTTGCGGGGGCCCGTTTGCTGGACTTCTACCGCAGACGCGGAGTCTAAGTCCCCGAGCACCGGGTGTTCTCCTGGGGTCCGGATCGGTCGCGGAGTCGCTGGAAAGGCTTTCCCTAGCCTTTCTAAAGGTCCTCCTTCGATTCGGAATGGAATCGACCCGTTGCGGGGGCCCGTTCGCTGGACTTCTACCGCAGACGCGGAGTCTAAGTCCCCGAGCACTGGGTGTTCTCCTGGGGTCCGGATCGGTCGCGGAGTCGCTGGAAAGGCTTTCCGTAGCCTTTCTAAAGGTCCTCTTGCACCTCGATGCACCGCTGGTGATATACCAATGTGTAGTCAGATTCCGACCAAAACCTGACGTGTCGCCGTTGGTCGAAACTGGTAGCCCGTCGTCTAAATATGTGTTAAACGTCGATCAGCACTCGCCCAAACGGATGTTGAGCAATGGAGCTTACAGTGTTTGAGGCTAATCGTCTTTAGTCCTCAACACAACTCCGGTCGCTGAAGGATTCGGAGTTTACTCTAGTACGAGACGTACTGTGATGTTGCTAGCTGCACGCTGCTTCCTTCTCACCTCACTCGACCGCTCGCACTGCTTCCGAAGTCGACTGCCTGCACTGGGTTTCCGAACTCGACTGCCTCCTGCTAGCCTTTCTCGAGCCTCCCTCAGTGACCGAGAGGGAGGGGAGAGAGGATGCGCAGCACCACTAAGCGGTAGGCCAGCGGCTGGCTTGCACGTTGACCCCTTTGATTCTATCAAAGATAGCCGAGCGTCAAATAAATGAGCCCTAAACTCAATTCCTTTCTCTAGTTACGATATACATCGTGACAACTTATGCAGACGACCTTCAAATCTATTTAAGCTGTCCATAACAAAAATTAATGAAACAGTTGGAATAATGAATCAGGATATCAATTTGATAGTGGAATGGACAAAGAAAAATGGCCTTAAGCTTAATCCTATCAAAACACAACCCATTATAATTGGATATCCTCGTCTTATAAACAATATTGACCTTGAATCGATTCACAAAATAAGTGTAGACGGTAATGACATTCCTTACTGTAGCTCAGTTAAAAATTTAGGCATTATCATGAATAATACTCTTGACTGGTCAGAACAAGTGAACAAAACTTGTAAAAGGTATTCTCAGCCATGCATGCATTGAAGAAAATGCACGATATCCTCCCTAGAAACATTAAATTATTATTGGTTCAATCTCTCATCTTCCCACATTTAATGTATTGGAATCTGTCTTACGATATGCAAGTCACTCTGAATGATAAACTACAGCGTTGCCAAAATTATTGTTAGGTTTCGTCTACTCTCTCCAACGCCATGATCATATCACCCCAGCCAACATTGCTAGTTCACATTAAGCTTCCCGATCAGAGGCTTTTTCGAATAGTCAAGCTTCTTAGAGATATCTTGAAATACAGTAATCCGAACTATTTTAAAGATGATTTCAAATTTGTCTCTGAAGGTAGGAGGATAGATGCTTCACTTGCTCGCCAGACGCCGCCTTGGAACGCTACCAAATTCTTATGAGCACAAGTCCCCTTGTTAAATTGTACGTTTGAGAGAGTTAAAGCTTAATTTCATTAATTAATTTTTTATAAGACGTAGTGATGCTGTATTAAAGCGTAAGTCATTTAGATATTTATTTATTCCCTTGGAGAAGACGACTTCAACCACCAGAAAATCCAGGACGACAGGAATTCGGATCGCCACCATCATCTTGGGAGTTTCAGCACGTGAGTGAAAATTATCGAGATATATGAACTTAGGGCGTCCTCAGTGCTTCGAGTGAAATAAAAATATAAAAAGCTAGCTCGTCGAAAGGTTGTATAGATATTAAAATTGATAGAAACTTGTGCAAGTCTTAAAAAGTATAAAAACGTATTTTTAGTAATTAAGAACTATATCTGATTCACAGATCAATCCTTATGTCTAAGGATGCACAGATTAAAGAAATATTTAAATTTAATGTTGCTATGTAAATATGCTCACTCAATCATTGATTTATTAGCAAATTATGAAGATATAAATGTAGCTCATGTTCATCGGATAAATTGATTCATCTAATTCCCACCAGAGGCCGAACCTTAAGCCCTGAGAATATACTGAGATATATACAGATTGTTATATTTGAGATTTATAATTTATCAATTGATTATTTTATTATTTTGGAAAGAGATATATTTGAGATTTTTGTCGACAAGCAGCAGCAAGTCGAATCTGAGCTGCATAAAATAATGCATATGATTAATGATTCTAAAAGCACATGGTAACGTTTCGTGCTAAAAAACCAGTGAGCTAATCTGTGATATTTTCTTTTTGATATATAATTTGTTGTTCTTATTTTTACTGTTTTTTGCTTGTTGCTCTATACATTCTATATTTATTTATTCGTTGATTTTTGTGTAATATACATATTTGAAATGTTATGGTGTATCCTTTATTTGTTTCCCTACTTCCATGCATGACCAATCTCATTTTTATCTATCGAGTTACCAGTATTGAAGTATTAATAAGATTACCATCTGACTATATTCTTCACCGAATAAGTTGGTTAATACAGCGATATACAGCATTGATAGTCCAATCTTTGAAAATAATACGTTCCAGAGATTTATATACTTATCCATTATCATAATATACGACCAGAAGAGTCTCAAAATTATAGCTTTAAGTTTGTAGCAGGCAAAATCTGCATCTATACTTGCGGGATTTCTACAAATCAGTCACAGAAATTGTGAACTGTTGGAGCAGCCGACGCCATTAACGGGCAAGAGCAGAGGAATTGCGGAGCTCCTGGGCGAGCCAGTAAGAATTTGGTATATTTATATTCTAAGAACCACAACCAGGGTAATATAATTCATTACTCATGCTCTCTCGACTGCAGCCAAGCAGGGCAACCCGTTATTGAAGAATAACGTGACCACTTAAGAACAGAAATTACTATCCAAAACGAAATGAATTCTATATTGAATTATTGTTTTTGGAAAATACGATTCACAATATATTCAGGTTTTCTAATCCGAAAATCCCGGATTGACGCTGAAGGATCCCGGATTGTTATATATCAAATGGGATCCCGGGATGTTTAGATACCAAAAACGTGGATCCCGGGATTGACATCCCTAGTTCAGGTCTGTGATGAATATATAATTTTTTCATTTGATAAAGTACATCATTCCATTATTTTTATTCGTCACTTCTAAAGTAGTTGAGGAATTCTTACGAAAAGGTCCCACTTGTCCTGATGACTACCTCATTCCATCCAAGTCATCTCAATCTTATATTGCTCTATCATTGAATTGTATTGTGCCTTTGCCTTTTAAAAGATGATAGATAAGATAATTTTGAATAAAATTTAGAATTTA
>NW_024093435.1:0-13119 GCF_014356525.2 Nilaparvata lugens | reverse complement strand
TATATACTTATCCATTATCATAATATACGACCAGAAGAGTCTCAAAATTATAGCTTTAAGTTTGTAGCAGGCAAAATCTGCATCTATACTTGCGGGATTTCTACAAATCAGTCACAGAAATTGTGAACTGTTGGAGCAGCCGACGCCATTAACGGGCAAGAGCAGAGGAATTGCGGAGCTCCTGGGCGAGCCAGTAAGAATTTGGTATATTTATATTCTAAGAACCACAACCAGGGTAATATAATTCATTACTCATGCTCTCTCGACTGCAGCCAAGCAGGGCAACCCGTTATTGAAGAATAACGTGACCACTTAAGAACAGAAATTACTATCCAAAACGAAATGAATTCTATATTGAATTATTGTTTTTGGAAAATACGATTCACAATATATTCAGGTTTTCTAATCCGAAAATCCCGGATTGACGCTGAAGGATCCCGGATTGTTATATATCAAATGGGATCCCGGGATGTTTAGATACCAAAAACGTGGATCCCGGGATTGACATCCCTAGTTCAGGTCTGTGATGAATATATAATTTTTTCATTTGATAAAGTACATCATTCCATTATTTTTATTCGTCACTTCTAAAGTAGTTGAGGAATTCTTACGAAAAGGTCCCACTTGTCCTGATGACTACCTCATTCCATCCAAGTCATCTCAATCTTATATTGCTCTATCATTGAATTGTATTGTGCCTTTGCCTTTTAAAAGATGATAGATAAGATAATTTTGAATAAAATTTAGAATTTAGAAATAGGCCGACATTTGCATCAATTTCCTAACTGAATATAGACTTGAATTTTGAATGCCTGAGTATTTGTTATGAATAGTTTTCAAATTCAAATAAAATTTGTTCAAATTAATGTTTAGGGAATATAGGATAATATACGACTAATATAAAGTCTTAAAGAGGGAGATTTTACAGATGATATTTATTATTATCATATGATTTCAATAAACTAGTTACCAGAACGTTAATAACAGTTTAGTCTTGAATGTATTAAAATAAAGATGGTTGATATGAAGAGAATTATTTATTCAATATCTAACATTAGTTGTGTTTAATTTAATTGAATTTGAAAGAATAGACGTTGATGTTGTCAATACCACTATATTTGTTCAAAATCGATTTAAATTACAGAACCAGGTTTCATGGCAACACCTGCCACATCTTAAGCTCAATCATGGCCAATCTATAGTCCTCTCTAGAAGAGAACTATGGTCTTCTATCTATAGTCTTCTCTATAATGGTCTCTGTCTACAGTCTTCTCTGTCTATGGTCTTCTATCTATAATCTATAGTCTTCTCTAGAAGAGAACTATATAGAATGGCCATGACTGAACTGATGAAACCTGGTTCTTCAACATCACTCGCCATAAAACCTGTTTCTGTACTGTAATTTAAATTGATTTTGAACAAATATAGTGGTATTGACAACATAGTTTATATTTATATTTTGAATTCAACCTATTTTTGGACAATTTCTATCCAAATTTGGGAAAGGAACAGTTTTGTGCATGGAACAGTTTTGGGCATTAAGCATGTTGTTCCTTTCCCGTTCCTGTCGTTCCATTCATAGTTGAGAATGATATTGTACATGTATCAATTTATAAATAAATAAATCAACGTCTAATTCTTTCAACTATGGAGAAATACAACATCTTTTACGATACAATCAAATTATCAATTGAATTTGTTTGCAGGTGAAGAGAAAAGTAAAATCAAGAGAGAGAGCGGACTCGTACCGATCGGTGACCGGAGAGAGAGAAAGACATGACTCTGTGAGGTCGATGAGAGAGCGCACTGACTCTTATCGCGAGGAGAGAGAGGAGCTGGACTTCCAGTTCGATGAAGAACTCGATGTTCCCAGTCTCACCGGCCGTCAGAAGCAGTTCACTGATTGGTCAGTAATTTATGAAAAAAATAATGTTAGAATCAATTCAAAATCAAATTCAGTTTATTTGCCAAAAAATAAAACAATAAAGCAAGCAATTCTACAGAATAAGTGCATTACAGAACTGACAATTCGATAATAGAATTGATAAATTATTCAATTTACATAATTTAAAATAACTGAGTTTCTGGGACTTCTGCGATTTTTTCTTGACTGATACAATAGGGACTGTTATCCATTTTTCCGGTGATGAAAATCAGGCAGGGTTGATTTAGGGCCGGTTTCCGAGCTCGGGATTCAGCTAAGTTCTAGACTTTGAACAGCTGGAGTTAGAAAATTGGCTTTCCGAAACGGGGAATAATCGCAGTCCACGTTTAAATCAAATTTCGAAAAACTAGAAAATTGAACACAAAATAAAATAAAGAGAAAATAGTTTAAAGTTTAAATAGAATAAAGCTACAGCTATTTTGAATTATTTGAATGTTTCATTTTGTCAAGGAAAAACGTTTCCAATTATAGAAATGAGAAAATAGAGATTATCATAAAAACTGCGACTACGCCCCGTTTTGGAAAGCTAATTTTTCTGACTCCAGCTGAGTAAAGTCTAGAACTTGGCTAAATCCCGAGCTCGGAAACCGGCCCTTAGAGGCACAGAGGTTCGGAACAGGCAGTAATGCCTAACCCGTGAAAGGAGTAAAAAGAAGGAGAAATTAATTGAGTTGATATTTTTCGTTTTATAATAATTTTGAAAGTTAGTTTCATTTTCAACTTTAAGCATTCCTCGAAAATAACTCCACCGCTTCCATTCAATCAAAGCTCACAGTTACGTATGATTCACTATAGATATTTTTCCAATGGGGAGTTTGAATCGAGATGATTAATTTTATTAGAAATATCGTAATTGACCAACACTTTATGAAAATATCACAGAGAAGCATATTCGACTGAATTAATTGATATAATATGCTCGAGGATAATCTTTTGTTATAGGGTGGTCCCAAACTCCTTATTCCATCTTCAGAAACAATTTTTTTAAGTGATAATTGAATCAATTAAGATTGATGAGTTGGATCAGCTTTGAACTTGTGAACGTCTTTGAAATGCTTATCTGCTTCTGTCTGTATCTTGAGTTCTTGACTATCATGAGATTCACTACAAACTGGCAGCATTTGTTGAATGGGAAGCAATGTATGGTTATTTTCAAGGAATGCTAAAAGTTTAAAGTGAATCTTTTGATTGAAGTACAGATCCTACTACTGTTGAATATTTCTGTTGAAATCCTTCTAATTCTCTATGAAGTCTGACACATTTAAAACAAAAATCATGATATCAGTATTCTCCTTGTGAGCAAATTGATAAGAAACCCTTCCTGCTTTCATTCAATCAATGGAACCAATCAAGCGCTTCCTTTTGATATTCTGAGACTGCATTAATCCAAAAATGTGTTGCCATATTCAGGTGATGAACTTTTTGATATTAAATCTTTGCAATTGATAATTTCTTATGTTGGAAGTACATACTGATAGCAAGAATAGTAGTGATCATGTTTGATGATATAATATTATATCTACTACTCGTAGTCATAAAATGATCGTAAAGTTGGAATGACAATAACTCCAAAACGTACTAGTAAAACTAGTTTTAATTAGTGTGATAAAAAATTTAAGTGTAGTTTTCTGTGGAGTATGAATTGATATCAGTACAAGAGAATTGCTATTGTAAGATTGAGGTTCAGTTGCAAAACGCCTGTTAAATTTCAACCGTAATCAAATACAACAAGAACCAATCGGAGGCCTCTTCTTTTCAAAATATCTGTCTGATTGGTTCTCGTGCCATTTGGTCATGATTAAAATTTAACAGGCTTTTGTGCAACCGGGCCTTGTGATGAGGTCCAAGTTATAATGACTGGATTTAATTAACATTATTTGTGTAGCTATCTTTGTCCATTATTCGACAAAGTGTTTAGATCTATCTTTTTCTAGCTCCGCAACGTTGCCAGATCGTTCTTCATCAATGTAGAAATGTTATTAATAACCAAATATTAAATCTCAATTATAAAAATGGAAAATATCATTGGAAAATATTTTCTCAAAACGATTTAATATTATGATTGATTATTTTAGAAACAGTTGATATTACATCGTATATACTGGTATTAACTATCTTATATCTATAGAAGGCAGTGGCCATGAAGAGAATCGACAACGGTGTTATCCTATCTTTCTCGTTTTGAAAAAATATTTTCCATGATAAAGTGAAAATAAAAGACATTCATCCATCTATCTATCTACTGTCATTGTAACGTGGATCTCACTATAGTGTCTGAATTATATATTTTTAATCTTAATTGAATTATTGTATTTGTCATGCTAGACTCTATTTTGATTTCTGTACATGCATTAAGAGTGTGAAATAAATTTTAATTTGAATGAAGGTGACTTTTGAAATAAACAAGCTACAAACATGTGTTTATTACGGCCCTACATGTTTTATCCTATTCAAATTTTGATATACGGTTGTTCGATTTATTTATTTATTCATACATTAGTGCATACAAAATCATTCTCAACTATAGGAGGCAGTGGCCAGGAAGAGAATTTAATTTTATTTTATTAGATTAAAATTGTTATGATTCAATTTTGTTTTGTTGTTAGGTCGGAAGATGAAAGTGACGACTACGAGCTGAGCGATCACGAGATCAACAAGCTGCTGATCGTGACGCAGACGTCGTACCGGGCGCCCAAACACGAGGGCTACGACCGCACCGGCGACTGGACGTCACGCGTCAAGATGACACAGGACCTCGAGCAGGCCATCAACATCGGCCTACAGTACTACGAGGAGAACCTCTGGAGCGAACAGGAATGGGTGAGTTACAACTAATTGCTGCTCAACTTATTGCTCAAAAAGTTATTGCCAAGCTGAGGGTGTGTGCACACTGAGAGCCGAACAAGAAGAAGAAAACGTTGGAGGAGAAGCAGTAATAGAGGAAGAAGAAGAAAAAAGAAGAAGAAGAGGGTGGAGAAGAAGAAGAAAAAAGAAGAAGAAGAGGGTGGAGAAGAAGAAGAAAAAAGAAGAAGAAGAGGGTGGAGATTAAGAAGAAAACGTTGAAGGAGAAGCAGTAATAATAGAAGAAGACAGGAGGAGGAGAAGAAGAAGAAGAAGAAGAAGAAGAAGAAGATGAAGATGAAGATGAATGAATAGGAAAATGGAGATGAAAATGAAGAAGGAGAAGAAAAAGAAGAAGAAGCAGTAAAAGAGAAAGAAGAAGAAGAATGAATAGGAAAATGGAGATGAAAATGAACAAGAAATAGAAGAAGCAGTAATAGAGAAAGAAGAAGAAGACGACGACGACGAGGAGGAAAAGGAGAAGAAAAGGAACTGGTGGGAATGGGACAATATTGAGAAGAGAGAAGAAGTGGGCAGAGAAACCCAAAGAAGAAGCAGGAGAGGAAGATGAAGAAGAAGATGAGAAAGGAGGGGAAGGAGGGACAAAGAAGAAGAAGAGAAATTGTTGGTGGATGTAAAACAATTAAGAAGAGAGAAGTAGTGAACGGAGATACCTCGAGAAGAAGAATATGAAGGAGAAGGATAATGATAAGGAGGAGAATGAGAAAAAAAGGAGGTGAATAGATGTTATAAGAAAAGGGTGTAGAATAGTAACAAGGAAAATACCCCGAAATGAATGTAATACCATAGAGAAAAAATAGCGTAAGTAGATATCCCATGGTATAGAGCGTTTAGGCACTAACTCCGTAAACAGAGTCATAGTGCATTCTGGTGACGTCAGCACAGGTAGGGATCCTACACCGATAAAAATACTAGCTGATATAGATCATTTGAAATCAATGAATTTTCATTGGTTTAGGAGCCCTACCTGTGCTGACGTCACACAATTGCACTACGGCTTCGTTTACGGAGGTAGTGGTTTATGTCGCTACTTTTACTGTTAACTCAAGCCGATTACTGTCTATTATTGTCGATTTTTACTGTTTTGTTGGGGTGAGAGTGTATGAACGGCACAATATGAGAGACTACCAGCGTCACACAGCTTCACGGGAAAGAACTACGTGGATTATCGGCTTGAGATAACAGTAAAAGTTGGACATGAACGTCCTATACCATGGAATATCTACTTATGCTATTGTTTCTCTATGGTAATACTGTCGCAATTCTGGTCGTAGTTGAAGTAGAAGTAGTTTGAGTTGAAGAAAAAGTTCAAGGAGAGGAAGAAGTTGAAGAGGGAGCAGTAATAAGAAAAGAAAAAGACGAAGAGGAAAAGAATGAGAATGAACATATTTGTTTAGGAGAAGAAGAAGAAGACAAAGGAAGTCGATGAAGACTGATGAGATAGAATACGTTTAATTCTCCTTCGCTGGTTCTTCTCTCCTTCTTCTTCTACTTCTTCTTCTACTTCTTCCTCTCCATCTTCTCTTCTTCTTCCTCTTCTTCTTCTTCTTCTTCTTCTTCTTCTTCTCCGCAGAACTGGGAACGCCTGACCGCTCTCTGTGTGAACACTCGCAAATACAAACAAAAGTATTCTTGTAGTTGAATAATTTGAATCGACAGTTTCAGTCAACTCCAGGAGGTCATGAGTCAGTTAAATTATCATGATTGTAACTACAATACTTCCTTTCGAGGTTGAGTGGTAGAGAGCCTAACTCCGCCTAATGAAGATTTTTTCATTTTCATTCATTTCAAATAGTTCTGTTCAGTAATATATCTATCACAATATATTTTTTTATGTTGATTGTCATTAAAACTAGTCTCAGAGACATTAATTTTCATTTCACTATAAATCTTATTACACCATGAAAAACTATAAAACTTCAGTTCATCCATTAATGGCCCAAGTAGTTCTGAAATTATGATAGCAGTAAAAATTATTTAGTCTGCATACACTATCACAATTGTTTTTAAACTAGTTCAAACCTTCTCTTCAGCATCCAGGTAAGATCTTCATTGTGTAGTAGTTGGCTTGCCTCAGGATAGACATGATGATGGAGTCTCGACTCATGCCGCATGACAAATCGACTAATCTCATTGGAATCGACTTATCACAATATGAAGTGATAAACATATCCTATTTTTGTCCTCTTCCTATCAAAATTATCAAATTAACCTGTCAACAATATGATTTGTTCTTTGTATCTGCATAAATAAATAAAAATTTGGAAAATGATCAGGTTTGCGCTTTAAGCCTGTTGTTGTTCCTTTCCCAATCATTCATAATGAGTTGAGAAGTGCATAGTGTATCTATGAATATCACCTCTCTACAACAAGGAAACATGTATTCTGGTTATCCTAGACTCCATTTTATTTCTGTATAATATAATGTATTTTGTCATAGTCATCAATTTCAGCTGTTTTCCATGCATGAAATCAAGCCGGTAAACAGCTGTTTGCAGAACAAATAAACATATAATTCTCATTACAGCATACTCTACTGTAATGAATCCATATGTTTTCTTTGCAGTCGAGTATGTTTCCTAGTTCCGAAATAGGAACAGCAAAACTGCTACAAAAAACCACCTTCATCGCTCCAGGTGCTAGTTTTGTCAACTTCCAAAAAATTCATGATTCGGAATTTATAAACTAGGTTATGTTTATAGAATGCATGTAGTAACGTTATCACAAGCAAGTAATGTTTTCTATTTCTCAATTATCTTTCTTTAGATTATTATGAAAAAAGTGTACGTTACTTGGACGTGAATGTCTTTTGCAGTGCTCGAATGAAATTCTAATCTCGGCTAGCGCCTCGACTAGAAACATCATTCTCGCCTGCAAAAGTCCCCTTCCCGTCCTTGTTACGTAAGATACTATTATGGTTAAATGAATAATTTGAATTGTTGTATCAGTTTCAGCCAACATCGGGCAGTTACAAGACAGTGAACATAATCACTCAGGAGGATTTCGCGAAGCTGGCGCCGCGGTCAGCGCCGAAGAGAAGCAATCCCGAAGCCCCGCCCCCTCCACCACCTCCCTCACTCAACACGCATGCGCGCTACATGCATGACGATGATGATGAGTTGGAAGAAGGCGAGATTAGGGATGATGATGATGATGATGACGTACTTGTTGATGGCAAAGTGTCTCACGATGAGTCCAAGGTTTGTAGATTTATTCATTCATTCGGTATACACCACTTTTCGTATTTTCTATTTTATTAGAAACTTATTTTTGATTGTGATTTTTTTGTATTTTGATTTCCTTTGTGTATTTTATGATTTTATGTATATTGATTGATTGATGATTTTAAAGGAGTTTTAGGCGAATGCTAGCTGTTTTTATCTGGATTGTACCTTGTATGTATTGTCAATGAATAAATTGTTAAAGTAATTAATATTTAATAGAAAAATACATTCAATAATATTAATACAATGAAGAAAATTAAAGACTTGAATATAAATAATACAAACAGCAAATCAACAAGTAGATAACAAGAACATAGTTGACAGGAGTAGATCATAAAAGTTTCACAAAATATAGACATGATAAAGTAGTAAAAAGAGCAAACAACAAAATAACAATATTCAAGAATAAGAATTTTGTGAATATCAATTTGTGGAATTCAATATTTAGACTTGTAAAATCACTTTCACATTATACAATAACTGAATTATGAATGAATAACATTGAACTTGATGGCAAACCTACCAATTGTAACTTTTTCAATAATATTATCAACAGGTTGCATATAATCTCCAAAAGTCACTGAACACTAATACTTATAATACAACTACATTAAATGCTGAGCAATTGAAAAGGTATTAAATTTCATCCATTATCAAGAGATGAGTTGTCAAGAATAATAAAAATTGGAATAACAAAAAAACAGTAGGATTGGATGGGGTCTCAAGCAAAATTTTAAAAGAATGTGAAAATGAATTACTGGACCCTTTATTGCATCTCTTAATACTTCACTAGAGCAGGGTATTTTCCCTGATGATCTGAAACAAGGAAAATTTTGCCAATTTTCAAGAGCGGTGATTCTGAAAGAGTTGAAAATTATAGACCCATTAGTATTCTAAATGTAATAAGTAAAATTTTTGAAAGAGTAGTTTTAAATAGGTTATTGATGCACCTGGAAGAATTAATTTCATATGTGATGAACAACATGGGTCCAGAAAGGGAAATCTACTAAGACTGCAATAGTATCCCTTGTGAAAGACTATAGATATAATAGATTCAGGTGAGAAGGCAGCCGCAATATTTCTTGATTTATCCAAAGCTTTTGATTGTGTGAACCATAGAATATTATTGGAAATACTAAAAACTGTAGGTGTGAATGGTATAGAACTAAAATGGTTTGAATCATATCTCATAGGTAGAAACCAGTGTTGAGCTTACCAAGGTGGATGGGAATGAAATAGTAAAAAAAATCTCAAAAACTGGAGGTCCAGGCTGGAGTACCTCAAGGCTCAATTCTGGGTCCCTTACTGTTTCTGTTGTATGTGAACCAATTACCAAAAGAGTTAAAAGATCACAGAGCTCTGTTGTTTGCTGATGACACATCGCTTATCTTTAACAATTATTTATTAGATAGTCTAGAAATAAATGCTTTTACTGGAGTACAGTCAATTGTCCAATTCTTGAAGCAAAGGCAATTAACAATAAATAGTAAGAAATGTCAATTCCTACAATTCAAAAGTAAAATAATTCAGTAGAGGATAGAGAAATAAATGTGTTGTAGAGGAAAATGAATTAGACCAAGAAGAGAAAGTAGCATTCTTGGGAATTTTATTGGATAGGAAATTAACATGGCATCCTTACATTGAGAGGATATGTAATAAGATATCATCTGGGTATTTGTCCTGCGGCAGCTTGCTAGGCTGAATGATAAAAAACTACTGTTAACTGCTTACCATGGACTTATACTATCTCATATTAGGTATGCTATTTTAGTATGGGGTAATTCATCTCAACAAAATATGGACAGAGTGTTAAGATTCAAAAGAAGGCACTCAGATGTATAGAGAAGTGAATAGGTAGACTCTTGTAGGCCTTTATTTAAAAAGCTTGGTCTATTAACTGTGCCATCTTGTATGTATATGAAGTTGTAATGCATGTGAAAAAGAGTGGTGTGATCCAGAATTCAGATGTTCATGAGTATAATACGCGAAACAGAGCAGATTATCATATATGGGTCACAATAGTAGGTTATTTGAACAAAAACCAGATTATATTGGTAGGAAATTTTATAACAAGCTACCTCAAATCTTGAAAAGTAATGATGATTGAAGATTTTCAAAAAACAAATGAAAAAAATATTTAGTTGATAAAGCTTTTTATAGTGTACAAGAATCCTTTCAAACCTAAACTAGGTTGAACTACTTAGTGTTAGAATTATTATGTAATAACATGACTTGTCTTATACTCCATGACTGGAGTCTTTAGGACGTAATCTAAAAAAAAAAAAAAAAAAAAAAAAAAAAAAAAAAAAAAAAAAAATCAATAGCTTGGAAGGCACTATGGCTAGGGCACTGAACTCAGTGATGGGTCTCTCACCGAGGGGCTGTACAACCCAAAATACTAATTTTTTATCTCGAAGATCAGCCGCGTGTAACGGAGGGTTGAGTCTAACATAAACCAGAACTTTTTTTACCGGCTAAGAGCTTCAAGTTCCATATTCACGGACAATAAAAAGCGTTTGTAGTTAAGTTATTGTCGTATCGTCCCCTATATTTTTCCAAGTCATCAATAATTGTTTAAGCCATTAATATGTCATCAGTTTGAGGAGTATATTATAACAGTTGAGTCATCAATATCCTGAAACTTTTTATGATTGCGAATTCTTACTAGTAAAAAATATTTTTTTTTGTGATTTTCAGAAAGCAATCTCAGTGCCATCCGAATCGTCGTTGAAGAAGCCGCCGAAACGCGAGCAGTACGACGACAAACAGCGGCGCTACCGCGACAGGCCCAAGTTCTACGCGGTGGTGAAGGACACGCGACGCCCAGTCGACGGCCTCAAGCGCAAAACACGCCATTCGGACAATCCGCCGGTCGAGCATCACGTCGGCTGGATCATGGACGTGCGGGAGCATCGTCCCAGAACGTCGTCAATCGGCAGCTCGACCGGCACATCCCCGAACGAGGGCTTTCTCAGCGGCGGCACGCCCCAGTCGCTGCCGCACTTCCAGCATCCATCCCACTCGCTCCTCAAGGAGAACAACTTCACGCAACAGGTCTACCACAAGTATCATTCGCGCTGTTTGAAAGGTCAGTACCCGAATACAAGTGTTCATATTACACCTATATCATAGAATAGAATGCAATGTATAAGCCACAACATGATGTCACAACTTGACATATAGGCCAGTTTTATAATAAATACTACAAACCATATCACATTTGTACATATTGTTGTAAATGTACTTTTGTAATTAACACTTTATTAAACACTTTATTTATTTAACACTATTGAGCAAGATAAAAATAAAATACATCATCTTTGAACATAAAACTCTCTAACTTCCTATCTTTTATATATTTTAATACATATATTAATATTAAGCAAATTTGCATAGCTTTATAGTTATAATGCTCTGGGTCTTAGATTTTAAAATCCCCTAAACATAGTTTTTTTTTAAAGAAATTCTTCAACTGAGTAAAAAGGGGTTACTCAAGAAGAACATCTCTAGACTCTATTTGAACCTTCTGTAACAGAGTTGTCTCACCTCAACAGGAAGTCTGTTCATCAATTTAATTGCAGCATTTGATGGACTTGATCTGTTTTATGCAATCTGCTCCTGTATAATATGGGTTTGTTCGGGCCCGAGAATTTGTGGCTCCAATTCCAAGAATATTTTTAGAAGAAAATTGCTTTCTCGAGTTCAGCCACTACTAAATCTATTCGATTCACGATTTTTGAAGTTTCTCATAATTGGAAAGGTTGTTCTAGGCCTATATAAAGTAAGCTCAAAATGCAAAAACATTGAAACTAGACGATCTTCACAATGCTTTGAGTAGAAAAGATTTGGATAAAATATCCGTTTGCCACATTGTGCGAAATTTCAATCTTTTCATCCATCCCATAAATATGACTGAATTTATTTAAATTGACAATCCAGCATCGACTGTTTTGTCAGATTGAATTTCTATCCAGTCGTAAGAGCTTACAAGAAATCTAGCATCTGAATTTAGCATCGTGACGATTGTCTATGTGTAATATTTTTGTACCTTTAGGTTGACTACAAATACTTGAGAAACTTCTAAAAAAGTGAATCAAATAGCATCCATTTTGTAATAAATTATTATCAATTATTATAAATTATTTCGGACGATGTGTAACCTTATCTACATTTGGAAGATTAATAGCACAAGGTAACGTTATTTTTCCTCTCCCTATCATTTTTTATGATGCACTTTTTGTATGATTTAATGAAGCATAAATAATTATTTGCATCTAACAAATTATTAACCTGCACTGTCATTTTTTTATTTTCAGAACGAAAACGTTTAGGCTCTGGACAATCACAAGAAATGAACACCTTGTTCCGGTTCTGGTCTTTCTTCTTGAGAGAGAACTTCAATAAGAAAATGTACGAGGAATTCAAGAATTTGGCTCTCGAAGACGCCAAACAAGGGTTCAGTTTGTATTTCATAGATCTTTGTATTTATTCCGATAATGATTTGAATACGAGTAGGATCACCGAATAAGAATAGAGGACGTGTGATCTATTACTATTGTTTTCTCAATGGTAAGATTAAATCACTGTTAATCAGGAATATCTATCACTTATTATAAGAACGGTAACGGATAGGCGCCAGAAGAAGAAGAAGAAGAAGAATTATAAGAACTGGAGAACATAAAATAATTATGTAGAATTTTTTAATGGTAATCTATTCAATAATACATAATACATGAAAATAGTTTTAGATTCTTCTTGATAGAGGATCGCCTAATCTCTCTAAGAGTAAAATCCCCTGGGATCACATATATCTTAGATTCAACTTCAGTTTATTTGTCAAAATATAAGACAAAAAGCAAGCAACGTTACAAAAAATAGCAGAAATCTATTTCTGCTTTATGAAGAAAAGTTTACGGTAAGTTTTCTTGTATTATGCAGGGTTATAATTTCTGATCCACCTTCTAGAAATATTGAATGTAATTCTGTAATTTGACTTCAGTATCCATTATTCACCTCAGTCAATTTAAACTGTAATTTTACAATTTTTCATCTTCTTTCCGCAGATATGGATTGGAGTGTATGTTCAGA